>NC_040912.2:43378231-43681262 GCF_004126475.2 Phyllostomus discolor
TATTCGCCAGGGTGGGGCAACCCACATCTCTGTGTTGTGTTGTTGTTATGTGAAGAAGGGGTCTCAGAGGGAACAATGGTGCCTGCTCAGTAGACTCTCAGTCACTTCCTCCACTACCCACAGCAAATCAGGCCTTTCTGGTGCTGATTCCCAGGTGTGTGGGTTTGTGTATGTTCTAGGACCCTGTGGGTCTGTCCAACTCTCCTGTGAGTCTGGGAGTTTCTCCTGCCAACTCAGCCCTCATAGGTTTTTATAGCCAAAGATTTTGAGGCTTTTATCCCCCCTCCACTGAAACCTGGGTTGCATGATCTGTTTCACTCTCCAGTCGTTCCTCCTGGTTTATTTGCATGCAAATGTGGAACTGCCGGCTGTGCTAGCCACCACCTCACCCAGTTTGCCAGCTGCCACCTTGTGAGTTCTCTCCACCTGGTTGTCCATCTCCATGCCTCTTACCGTTCTGGATGAATATTTCTTCTTTAACTCCTTGGTTGTCGAAATTCCATACAGTTCAACTTTCTGGCAGTTCTGATTGTTTTTTGTTTTTAAATTTGTTATTATCCTTCTTTAGTTGTATGAGGAGGTACAATGTATCTACCTATGCCTCCATCTTGGCCAAAAATCCCCCAGTATGTTCTTTACAAATAAAAATCATAGGCTATTTTAAATAAAGTACTACCTTGTTGAATACATAAAAATGTTCACTTAGTAAGCATTTGTTGTATGCCTTCTATGTGCCAGGCTCTTATTAAAGATAGAAATAAGAATCTCCTTCAATACATCTCTTAAATTAATGGGAGAAACAAATGATTTCATGGCTCGGGTCTTGGAGCTGTAAGAAAGGAGATGTGGTAATCTGAAGAATGATGTGTGCAGCAGGCCTATTGTCAGCAGACACAGGCACCAGCACACTGGTGTGGAGTTAACAGCTCTGAGCAGGATGCCATGCACATCAAGGACAATAGCCAGAGCACTTGGAAAACTGAAGAAAAGCACAATGTGCCTTGACTTTCCAGAATGTTGTGATATTTGCTAAAAAACAATAAATAAAAGATGTATGTACCCTTATTCAGACTTTATTATTTTTTTAAAGATTATAATCAAGGCCTGTTATCAAAAAAATTTAAATAATTTTGAAATTGCCCTGTTCCATACCAGAGAAATACATAGGACTACATTTTGGTTTGGCACAAAGGTGAGAATGAAGGAAGATCCATATCTTTAAGCATTAATGCTCAATATAACAGAAACAACAAATGAAAATTAAGATTAAAAAATATAGATGTGTGTGTCTAGTATAACATATATATGTATAAAATTGGATACAAATTTGTCACTTTTTACGAGTAATAGTAGGAAAATTAACTCCATAGTGTTTTTTATCATTTGCAGATAATTACTACGGCACCCCGAAGCCTCCAGCAGAACCAGCACCATTATTATTAAATGTAACAGACCAGATACTTCCAGGAGCCACCGCAAGTGCTGAAGGAAAACGGAAGAGGAATAAATCAGTGAGCAACATGGAGAAAGCAAGTATAGAGCCTCCTGAGGAGGAAGAGGAAGAAAGGCCTGTGGTCAATGGGAATGGAGTAGTAACACCAGGTTAGTCATTTGCATCTATTGTAGATTCACAAGCTCTTATAGATGTAACTAAATATATGTTGTATCAGTATGTTCATGTACATATACATATACACATATATTTACAATTATCTTGAGAGGGAGATTATATCAGCCGTAAAGGACATGATTCGTATATCCAATTTATTAGTTTTAATTTTGATGTATCAAGCAATTCATCAGCTTCCTCAATTTTTTGTTTCACTTACACAACATTAAAAGCAATACACTGAATGATTTAAACCTCTTAGAAGGCATTACAAGTTATCAGTATGACTGTGTCAAGTTTTGAGGTCTTTGTTAATTATATTAGATAAAATCTATCCTGGGTTTGATTCCCAGTCAGGGCACATGCTTCTGTTTTGGTTTGGTCCCCTGTTGGGGTGCCTATGAAAAGCAACCAATGAATGTTTCTCTCTCACATTGATGTTTCTGTCCCTCTCTTTTTCTCCCCTTTTCCTCTCTCAAAAATCAATAAGTATGTCCTTGGGTGAGGAAAAAAAGAAAGAAATCTTACTATACTCACAGTTCTGTAAATGGGGGCTGTGTCATGAGATTTTGTTAACAACTTCAGTGAATACAGTCCTCAGAATGACTACAGCTATATAATGCCCATGTATTTATCTGCCCACCCTTAGCATCCTGTCCAGCAATGTAGAAAATGCATTTTTATACATTGACATTTTGAACATAGCTGCCCTTGAACAGGGAAAAGACTTGTTATCTCTTTAATTTAAGATCATTCATATCACCCTGGCTGGCGTAGCTCAGTGGATTGAGCATGGGCTGCGAACCAAAGCATCACAGGTTCGATTCCCACCCAGTCAGGGCACATGCCTGGGTTACAGGCCACAGCCCCCAGCAACCACACATTGATTTCTCTCTCTCTCTCTCTTTCTTCCTCCCTTCCCTCTCTAAAAATAAATAAATAAAATCTTTAGGAAAAAAAAAGATCATTCATATCACATGTATAAAGCAGTCCCACACCAGAAAATTGGTCCATCATCCCTTATTTGAGATCTTTTGACAACTCCCATCTTTGAAATACCTTTGTCTTTCTTTATGCTTACTCAGTGTAAACATCAGGATTTTCTTTGTCCTCCTCTCATATACATTCACCCAACTCTTCACCTTTTGAGACTTAACATATGTTTTTCCAAGACAGGGTCTTTGTCCTGCTGCTGTTTTCTCCTTTACACAGTCACCAAATACAGTTCACTTCAAACAACCTTGAGAAAACTGTTGCTTAAGTTTAATTAACACTACCCTATAGCAACTAAGATCCTATTACAGCAATTAACATCATACATCAGTTCAAGAACATAAATAGTGTAATCAATAAAGGACATTTAAAGAGTGAAAAAACCTTACTGAGGTAACTTTATTCCATTACAAAAATTTTTATAGGAATGGTAATAATATAAAAATTAACTTTGTATGGATGCTATGTGCTAGGAACTCCCTAACCTCATTATATGTATTAGTTCATTTAATTCTCCCAACAGTCCTATTAGCTAGGTACTATTTTACAGATTAGGACATGGAAGTACACTGTCATTAAATAATTTGATCAGTAACTGTAATTCATTTATAAGAAACTGAATCCAGAACCCATGTTCTTAGCGGCTATGCTATCCTGAGGCTTGTACTACCAAACAGAAGCACAAATATATTTGTTAGCAATAGTAAACACATGACCACTATTTTAAAAGTAGCATTATAAATTTCTACCTACCAAATCATGTATAAGTGATTTCCCTCTGAAGATATAACAATTCCTAAGTTTTACAATATCTATATGTGTATAAGCATCAAACCTACAAATCTTTAACTCATTATCCTTTACCTCAATTTCCCTCTATTACTTCTTTTATTCATCATTTCTCCTTTGAACTGTAGTTTATAGCTAGAACTACATATTAATATTTCTTTTTTTTCTTGGACCACATCTATGTAATGTCAGTGACTACTTTTAAATATGTAATTTCTCCAGGTTCTACTAACATTTTTAATGAAAAGTCACATAAAGTGTGTGAATAGTCATTTTATGCTAAGTTTCTCCTTTTTACTCAAAATTACACCAGACATATGGATTTAGCCCAAATCACCTAGAAAAGACACATAGTTATCTTTCAGTGTTTCAAATCATAAATGTTTCACTCTGATATATATTATTTCTAATCCCATAATCATTGTACTTACTTAATGAATGTAAAATGCTGAAATTTACCCTAAGGTGCCTAACTAAGGTAACAGTTCATTTAGTAACAGAGTTCAGATCTGGGCACCTGAATCCCTGAACCTGTTCTGGGCTGTTAACCATGGTGAGGACAGAGTGACTCCTGGCTTCTGTAAGGTAAATCACAATGGTGCAGCTCAGCGTATTTTATCTACATTGCATTCCATTATATTCATCCTTCATTTGGTTCATGGCAGTGGTGTTACATCAAATGCTTTCAAGGCTGATATATCTACATCATCTTAGAGAATCTGTCTTTAAACTGGTAGTTAAAATTCATATGCCCAGAAAACCTTCCCTTGATATTAACCTCACCTATATTTAGACATCTTTATCTTGTTGGAGTTGACATCTAGCCCCATGGCTTGAAATAGATTTACCTGCAGCCTTCACTTGTCCTTATCTTCCAGGGCCATATTTCTAACTCCTGCTCACTGAACTGCCCCACCTCAGTGTTTCTTCAACTTGAATGCAATATTCCACTTAAACTTTTTTCTATAAAACAAACATGCAAACCAACTCACAAAGTCGTTTGCCTAATTTCTCTAATTCTTCTTTTTACCCAGATAGCTGACAGTTTTGATTCTTCTTCCCCCGAGTCTTGATGTGTGTAATATTATTGAGTACAAAGGATCACTAGTCCTTTAGCTTTCTTCTCTTCCTTCCAAATATCACTGCTCCATCTTAGATTACCACCTCATTTGTGCATTCTCCTAACCAACCCTACATCCCTCCAGGCTCCATCTCTATCATATTACCTGTTATTCCTTGCTCAATTCAAGATTTTTCAACCTGTGCTTGGTCATGTATCTTTCCCAAAACTTAAATGAGCTTCTATTCTGCAGCTTCAGACTTTTTGGGTAGCCGTTCATACCCTCCCACACTTGACTGCAATATCTCTGTTAGCTTTTCCCCCTTTACTCCCCCACTTTCTTCTTGCCTTTATGGTCTACACTCATAAAATACCTTCGTCTGTCTGATAAGGCCTTTCTCACCTATTTGAACCTCATATTATTTTATTAAAATTGAATAAAATTTTTGATGTTCCTTAGAAATTATTTGTTGACTCTGATAATGAAATGTTGAAATTGTCCGTCTCTGAATTATTAAAATACAATTTACACTTTTCTTCATTTGGGAAGTGTTGGTTACTTGTAGGTAACTTTTCATAATGTGCCTATCTGGCATCCCTATACATATTATAAAAATTGTTAGGACAAGGATCTTTTCTACTTTTTGTTTACCTATCTCAGTGATCAGTATATATCTTTAAATATTTCAAGTTCTTAGAAATCTTAATTTTTCACTCAACCATACTTCTAGAGAATGTCAAAGTTTTACTATGATAACATGATTAGATGTTGTTCACAGTTCATTTTACACTTTTTCATGTCTTCAACATGCAGTGTTTCTAAGTTCAAAACATATGAGATTCCTGGTTTTACATATCTTCAAAAGTTATTTGAAAACTAAAGAAAATTATGCAGAAATATATTTTTAAAAATATATTCTTAGAGATGAGAATTATTTAATCTCTCTAACTATGGAAATACCAAAACTAGATGGATGGTTAATAGATAAGTAGAATTTCTTTTTGAAGATCAAACTTTTCTGGAAAAAAGCAAATCCTATAAACCAAAGTAACTGGGTTAAGCTTTCTTGGATTTCTTTTATTTCATGAATTATCTGCTAAACTTTTCCGGAAAGTAATTCACTATTATATTGTAGCTTCCCCTCACCAGCTATTAGTAAGCCTAGTACAAAGAAGTAGAAGTGCACATATATTTTAAAGCAGCTAAATCTCTCTGTTAATACACACACACAATGCCAGGAGGAACGGGGCCCGTGAGAGCTACCTTCAGCAACAAAGGGAATACAGTATGTATACACAGAGCTGCCTTCTCCAGGCCCCCAAGCCTGCAATTAGTGCAAATGAACTGCATCTCCCAGAGAGCAAACAGAGTGTCCCTTATGTGATCACCAAGTGTCCTCGGCCATGATCTCAGTTCACCATTAGGGACCTGCCTCCAGGTCCTGTGCCGCTTGGCACGCTGACTGTGCATGCACCATCAGTCCTGTTTCTGTGAATGAGGTCCTGTCACTGTCAAAAGAATTATGTCCTCCGTAGTGAATCTCGCTGTTTTCCTGCGAATAATAGCCCACTCTGAAACCACCCCGACGCTTGTCCCCTGCTCATTTTTGTGTGGGTTCACAGAGACTGTGATGTGTATATCTACTCAGATTTATATATTTTTTGAGGAGGCTTAGTTTTATGATCTTATTCCCAAACACCATACTGGGTTTTATCTTTCCATTGAAGAGGCAAATTTCTGGGCTATTGTAAATTAGATATTCCATTTTTAAATGAGGGCATTCTATCATTTTATAAAAGAATTACTTGAAAGTTAAAACTGTCCTAATTGTAAAATGTTCTTCTTATCTAGGTGTGATTATAAAGTTACAAGGTAATCATGTTAGAGTTTATGGTTATGAACTATTGTAGTAAATATAACTACACTCTTGGGGGAAAAAGAAATCATTACTAGTTTCAAGGATGTCATTTTAAATCAAGGCAGACTCACTTTGCAATTGAACGAAAAGCTATGCATTATTTGACCTTCGTCCTGTCCTCAAAACTGATTCAGAATTTTGTGATTGTGCACTCAGCCGTGTCTGAGGATTCATGTGATGTGTGAGAGAGGGATTTGATACATGAACAAGGAATGCAGAACAAGCAAGAACCACCAGGGTAATAGTAAGGGTTTGTTTGTTTGTTTTTCTATTACCGTTTATCCAACTTATACCTTATTCAACCCCACTCACCCACCTTGCCCCCGCAATCACCAGAGTGTTTTTCATGTCCATGAGTCCTTTTCATTTTTTCTCTATCCCTCTACCCACTAACCTTCCCCTTAAGCTTTCAGCCTGTTCTCTAAGTTTGTCTCTTTCTTTAGTTCAGTTTGTTCATTAGATTTCACATATGAGTGAAATCATATGGCATTTATCTTTCTCTAACTGGTTTATTTCACTTAGTACAATGTTCTCCCGGCCCATCTATGCTGTTGCAAAGAGTAAACTCTCCTTTATTACAGCTGATTATATTCCATAGTGTAAATGTACCATAGTTGTTTTATCCACCATCTACTGATGGACATTTGGGCTGCTTCCAAATCTTGGCAATTTTAAACCTCACTGCAATAGGGGTACTTATATTCTTTTAAATTAGTGTTTTCATTTTTTTCAAATAAATTCCCAGTAGTGGAATTGCTGGGAAGTTCTAGAGGGATATTTCAGCAGCAAGGGGTTCCCCCTGAGAAAGGTGGAGTCTAAACCCCATGCTGGGCTCCCCAGCCTAGAGCACCAGAACCAGAGAAGGAATCCAAATAACATGTAGAAATGAAAAGCAGTGGGATTTCTGTCCACCAGGAAGAAATGGCTAAAAATACAGAAAGCCTCTTAGAGGGCCAATGCACAAAATTTCATTTGCAGCCACTTAACCCTGGGCCCCAGCAGAGGGAGAGCAGCACAGACTAGAGCCACATGAGGAGAGTCTGGAGTTGGTGGCTCTGGGGAAAGAGCTGAAAGGTTAGCCACCAGGATCCCTATACTGAGTCATTGCCCATACTGTAGAAGCCATCCTTCTCAGGCAGAGCACTCCCTCCTAAATGGCATCAGCCTGGGGTAAAACAATAACCCCCCCTGCAGGAATCTCTCTGAACCCCCACCTATGGAGCTTAAACCAGGCTACTTAGGAGTATAGCTGGAGGTACATTCACTGAATAAGCCTAATGGAAAGCTTGCAAGCAAAGGTGAATCTCTGGGAGCTTCGAAACTTTAGCTGACCCTCCTCAGGCCAATGCTGACAAAAGCCAGGTATATTGCACAGCTTTCTCCCTTCTGCATGCACACAGGCCTAGCAGAGAGAGCCACAAGTTATGGGTCTCTGACAGGTCCAGTTGGGTTGCCCAGGGCCAGTAACAGCCACTTCTAAAATAGGCCTGCGCCAGAGTTTTTGAAGATATACCTAATACATAGAAACAAACACAAAAAAGAACCCAAAAAAGGAAAGACAAAGAAACAGGCCCCAAATGAAAAAAACAAGAGAATTCTTCAAAAGAAGATCTAAATGAATTGGAGGCAAGCATTTATCAGATATAGAGTTTAAGCTAATAATTATAAGGATACTCAATAGCATGAAAAAAGGACCAGTCAGAGATAAAAAATGTAATATCTGAAATATATAATACACTGGAAGGAATAAACAGTAGTTTAGATGAAGCAGATCATCAAATCAGCAATTTGGAAGGCAAGGTAGAAAAAAACACCCAAGCAGGGTAGCAAAAAAATTTTTAAAAAAATTTTTTTAAATGAGGAGAGTGTAAGAAACTTTTGGGACAACATGAAGTGTAACAACATCCACATCATGAGGATATTAGAAAAAGAGAGTGAGGGATCAAGAACCTATTTGAAGAAATAGTGACCAAAAACTTTGCTAACCTGGTGAAGGAAAAAGACACAGTTTTGGAAGAGCAGAGAGCCCCAAACAAAATGGACCTAAAGGGGCCCACACTGAGACACATCATAATTATAATGGCAAAGCTTGAAGATGAGGAGAGCATATTAAAGTTTGCAAGAGAAGAGTAGTTAGTCAACTACAAGGGAGCTCGCATTAAATTGTCATCTGATTTCTCAACAGAAACATTAAAGGCCAGAAGGGACTAGCATGAAATATTACAAGGTGATGAAAGGCAAGGACCTACCAATGCTACTTTACCCAGCAAAGTTCTCATTTACAATTGAAGGAGAAATAGGGAACTTCCCAGATGAGAAAAAGCTAAAGGAGTTTGTGACCACCAAACCAATATTGCAAATGTTAAAGGGCTTGCTTTAAGAAGAAGAAAAAAAAAACAGAAGGAAATGGTTAAAAAACAAAATGGCAATAAATAGGTATTTGTCAGTTATCACTTTAAATGTAAATGGCTTATAAGCGACAATCAAAAGACACAGGATAGCTGAATGGATAAGAAAACAAGACCCATATATATGCTGCCTCCTCAGAATGAAAGACACACAGAGACTAAAAGCAAAGGATAGAAAAGTTTATTTCATGCAAATGGAAAGGAAAAAAAGCATTCAGGTTTGAGCAGCACTTGCAGAAAACCTGTGGACTAGTTGAGTCTAAACTTATTTCTAATTATAGTCATCCAGTCTCTTTAGTTCTGATTTTCACCCTGTATTCTATCTTCTTACCTCATATTGCTCTTCATAGAAGTGATTGTAATTTTGGTGTGAAATCTCAGATTGCTCTAGTTATTTCTAATGGGCCTTTATCTCTGAAGGGGTAAGTTCACTTGATATATCAAGTCTATCTGCTTACTGATTCCTTTCATGTAGCTTTGTCATTGGGAACAGCACCCTTATCTTTTTCTTCCTAATTGACTTCTTGCTCACATCAAAAAATACCTAGACTCCAATTTGGCCCCAAAGAATAACATTTGAGTTATCAAGATCAAAATTTTTAAATGACTTCTTCCTTTTCTCTTTAGCCCCTTTGATGTTTCTTAGAAGGTGATTTATGTTTCATATAGTACTAGTCTTTTCATTTCTTTCAGAATTTTGAAAGCAAGACTTACAAAATACCATATATACATACCCTATATTTCATTTGATGTCTCGCTTTGCTCTTAGAGTATACTCAATACTGATTCAGTTTCTTTTTCCCAAGAGTTGGTTGAGGATTTGGGAAACCTGTTCCTAAATGATAAATATCTTCAGAATTCATTACATTACAAAAAACATGCAGCATATAGTTTCAAAGCTGTGAGGATTTATTTTATTGCTCTATCCCAGCCTATTTTTATTGAAATGTTTTAAAAGGTAAATGTTACCAAAAGAAGAAAATATACTAATTAAGGCAGCTCTTCTTCCCTGTTAATGGGAAATAAATCTCTCTACTAATTTTTCTAGTGATTTTTTCCTATTTAGTTATTTATAGCTGGTTTTTTTTTTTCATCTTCCAGTCATGGATCTTGAATTTTCTATTTTCATAATTTTTCATATTGTTCTTTTAGTGTTTCAAAACTTTTATAACTAATTTTTTAAATAAAGATAAAAAATAATTTTGAGGTACTAAATATTGTTTTTTAGTAATTCACATTTTCCTAACTACCCCTGTCAATAGATAAGATCCAGGTTGGTTACAAATATCACAGACAAAAAGTAATGTCTTTACAGGATTGAGAATTAAATTCTGCTTCCTTACTTGATGTGTCATCTCACAGTTTATTACCCTAACTTTCCCTAATTATGATATTTTATTCTGTACTTGTGTTTCTTTCATAGCCTCAAATAATAAAAGGAAGTATTTGTTAGCATCTCAGAAATATATATATATTTTTCCATTGCCATTGTGTTTAAATTGTTTAAAAAGGGTTACATTGAGCTAACCTTTTTTAATCTCTATAACATATAAAAGTTTGTAATGTATTTTAATTTTTTTAATTTTTATTTTTTATTTATTTATTTTTACAGAGCAGAAGGGAGGAAGAGAGGGGGAGAAACATCAATGTGTGGCTGCCTCTTGCATGCCCCCAACTGGGGACCTGGCCCACAACCCAGGCATATACCCTGACTGGGAATCAAACCAGCAACCTTTTGGTTCGCAGGCTGGTACTCAATCCACTGAACTACACCAGCTAGGACTATAATGTGTTTTTTTAGAACTTAGAAACACTTTAAGAAAGCTAAGGAGTCAGAAAACACCAACTAAAAGTGATCAATGTATATAGAAAAATCTCTGAAGGAACTGAAAAAAAAATCATCTTTGCGAATGCATTGCTGATGCACTGGGAGTAGGAACAGAAGGGAAACTTACTTTGCAATTATTTCCTCTGTACTTTTGAATTTGGTCTATTTGCATGTTTTACTACACCAAAAAAGTAATTATTTTTAAATGATGAGCAAAAATTTACTAATAATTCAATGTCCAAACATTTTAGCACTCATGTTATAATTTCTCTTCTCATTTTAGAAGCTTTAGGAAAAGTAAGGAAAATTGATAACTTTGAGCAATAAGCTACAACCTTGGCTACTTTCTTTTTTTAAGAAAGATTTTATTTATTTATTTTTAGAAAGGGAAGGGAGGGAGAAAGAGAGAGAGAGAAACATCAATGTGCGGTTGCTGGAGGCCGTACCCTGCAACCCAGGCATGAGCCCTGACTGGGAATCGAACCTGTGATGCTTTGGTTTGCAGCCCGCGCTCAATCCACTGAGCTATGACAGCCAGGGCCAACCTTGGCTACTTTCAATTAACTGGGTACAGAGAATGCAGGTGGCCACAACATGACTGTTTTTTTCTGAAGACAGAATTTCCTCCACTTTTCATTACAGGATATAATCAATAGTATGGCCATAATCAAAAATCAATTACAACAATATTTTTCTCTTGTTCAAAAATCAACCCTGAGGTGTTCATTTAACAGGAGCCTGTGGTTCAAATTATAAGAATTTCTGTCTCCAGCAGTGAAGCGAAGAACACGCTCTGAGAGCCCGACCGCCCCTCCACCCCCACAATACAAATAAGACCTTGGGTCAATCAACTAACATACTTTTTAATAATAGTGCTAAATTTGCAAGGAAGCAGGGAGGCAGGAAGCATCTTCAAGAGCCACCACTTCCACTCCCAGGTAGTGAAAGTGTTGAGCAATCTGTTGTAAGCAGACTTGAAAACGAAGCTTGCCCCAGGGATATAAAATTGGGGAGATTCATCTCAGATTCTGCTTTAAATCAGCACCTTCAAAGGTGCCAAGATTATAGGTGATACCAAGTTTATAGCTCAGTAGCAGCTCCTGGAGCCCAGCAAAATCAAATGCATAATTCCATAGGAAATAATGCAAAACTTGGAAAAATGTGTGGCTTCTGAGGATTATTTTTCCTCCTTTACATCACTTAATTTCACAGCATGTCTCAATTAAGGAAGAATAACTCAATTTATGCAAATACCTAATAAAGAGAAAATGTTAGCTTTGTGTGTTTTTTAAGCAATTGCATTTTTTTGGAAAGTGCCTAATATCTAAAAATCATATAAAGTTGACCACTTTCGTGTCTGTAGGAAGAAACCATTTATGTTGCTTGACTGATTTAACTATGCAATTTTTTAGTGTTCTAAGTAGTAGAGCTCACTGATAATAATATATAACATTTACTAAACTCGTACGATGTTTCAGTAGTTTACTGTTCTGAGCAATTTATATACACGTCATGTCAAATCCCTGTAGGTAGGTAATGTTATTATTCCCCATCATACAGTAAAAAGTAAATTGCAAAATGCACAAAGCAATTAAATGGCTTGCCCACTATCACACTGTGAAGGACAGATTTAAACCCAGGTAGTCTGACCCTAGCCTCAGCAATTCTGTTCTGTTTCTTGTGGAGCATGTTTGCTGCTATCTGAGAATTGCTAAACAAAAAGAAAAAGAATTTCTTTTAATTTCAAGTTATTTATATTCTTTTTTTATCAACTACAAATACGTTCCTCAGTCTTTTTCCCCTTAAATGTTCTCTAGCCATGTTTATTTACAAAGAAATAATATGAAGACAGGAGAAAAGTCTATTCGATTTATTAAAATTTGTTATATAGTCATTAGAAATAGAAATCACAGAGTTCTCTCACAAGCTACAACAAGCTTTAGAAATTTAACAGTTATGATGGCTGAAAGGAATAAAATCAATAATTTCCTATCTAGCTTAAAAACATTATTCTCCCTCATTTTGAAGGATGGCAATTACAGAAAGCTGAATATCAACTATATGCCTCGACCACATCAAATGAAAACATGCATAAGGTATAAAATAGGCATTCTTTTTTTTTGAAATGGTTTTATCCTGGTTTCTGATATTCTTTAATGAAACCAGGTAGGGACATTCAAAACCATGGCATTCTGATTTATCCTTAGATTTCCATTCAAGACAATGAACGTATAAGCAAGTGAAATGGCTACAATATACATTGTTGTACTATGGAAACCTTAGACTGGACCACAGCTATAGAATTTATGTGAACTGGACTGAATGCAAAAATGCATATATTTAATGCTCTTCTAGTTAAATGGCTTTCAGTCCTTGTGTTCTTTCAGGACCTTTGAGCTCTTTTGATTTTCTTATGGTAAGAAGAAAATCATTTGCTGCATCCAATAAAACCAGTAGGTTAGGAAATATGAAAATATTATATTTTTAATTCATCACAACAGTAAAAGTATACATAAATATGTTTATGAGTCATTGTTTATAAGACTGTATATTATTAATGTCTATTTGTCTCAGTGTTTCTGTAAAATTTCTAGTAAATTCAAGAGTCCTGGCCAAAGGGAAAATTTTTTCACCATTGCCATTCTTTAAAAAGAAGCTCCCTTTCTTTTGAAGTATATATTGTTTCTATTGTAAGTGAAGAAAAAATCACTCTGGTTTGCAAGCCACCTAAAGAACCTAGAATGCAAAATGTCCTGCCCAGAAAACACCGGTGTTTAATAATCTGTTCCCTTCAGCACCAAGCATCTTAGGGAAAATTACATTTATATATACAGAAAAAATATGTTTTGATTTAGCAATAAAACTATGTTAAAAAAAAAATTTCTCTTGGAAGTCAAAAAGATAATTCTACATGATCGATTCTTAACTCAGAAATTGAGCAAAAAGGAGAAAGTTTCATGGACATGGACAATAGTGTGGTGATTGCTAGGGGGAGGGAGGTATAAGGGGAGTAAATGGTAATGGAAAAAATACAATAAAGATTAAAAAAGAGAGAGAGGGAGAAGATGCTCCAGTCAACTGAGCCACCCAGCCAGAGTTTTATTTAGCTTCTTAAAGGTTTATATACATGTCAAAGAGATAAAGAATTTGCAATGATGAGCTGTCTAATATAAATGCTCTAAGAAAAGGGAAAAAAGAAATAGCTTTATACTACTATAAAAGATGCATGGGTTATTTGGCTCCTTCTGCTTAGTCAGAATTTAAGTAGTCTAGGGTTTCTCAAACCACAAATCTGACAGGTACGAGACTTGCGCAAAGGCACATAGCACCTATTTCTAAGCAGAGCTTCATGGGAGGAGGGAGTGCTGTCAAGAGTGGCTACACATGCATCACTGGTGGGCGTGCAAGATCTGTCCTTCTCCTGCTTTGATTACCAACAATTTGTTCTGGTGGTACATTCAGACAATGGAATATTATTCAGGGCTAAAATTTAGAAATGAGTTATAAAGCCATTGAAAGACATCAAGTAAACTTAAATACATATCACTAAGTGAAAGAAGCCCATCTGAAAAGGCTCTATATTACATGACATTCTGGAAAAGGCAAAAATGTGGACACAGTGAAAACATCAGTGGTTGCCAGAAGTTAGAGGGGAAAGAGGGAATAGGCAGAGCCCAGAGGATGTTTAGGGCAGTGGACTACTCTATGTGATATTATCTTAGATACTTGTCATTATACATTTATCCAAACCCATAAAAATGAACATTACCAAGAGTGAAGCATAAGTAAACTATGAACTTCAGGTGACAATAAATTGTCAATGTGGGTTCACCGGTTGTAACAATGTTCCATTCTAGTTGGGGGATGTTAGTAATGGGGGAGGCTACCCATGTGTGGAGTCAGGTAACATGGCTCTTTCTGGAATAGACTCTGCCCCCATATGGAAAGCCTGCCTTACTGCAGAGTTGCCTGTGAGTACATTGGTTTGAGTTATACCACAAGCCCTTGATTTTCACCATAAACTACATTCTAGATTAGCCACTATAAATAGTAAATGTAGGAATGTTATAGTTCTCGATTGGCCTTATTTATTTTTTCTCCTATTTTGTTAAGACAGAAAAGGCAGGAGCCACTTATCATTTCCCTTTCAAAGCAATTCACAATAACCTGATAAAAGTTCTTTTTTCCCCCTCATTAGCTTTTGTCCAGTGTCTTGCACACTATAGATATTAAATTAATGTTTGATAATGTAATGACTGATCAACTAAATTAGAATAAAGGAATGAATGAACAAATGAGTTAGATAAACAGGGAGAACTTGGCTGAATATATCTGTCATGTAAATAAATATAATTAGACATCTCCAAAGGCTTAATTTTCTTCCCCAAGACATACCTTACATTTCTCTTGAAAATATAATAGTACTATATAGTTAGAGAAAAAAGTTTATTTGTTCATAACTAAGCTTCTCGAATGAATAGTCTGTCAGTATATTCTATATATTCTTTTCATTTATTTTCTTTTTTTAAATCTTCACTTGAGGACATTTTTCACTGCTTTTAGAAAAAGAAGAAGGGAGAAGGAGAAAGAGAAAGAGAGAAACATTGATGTAAGAGAGAAAAACATCATTTGGTTGCCTTCTTGTATACACCCCAACTGGGGATCAAACCCAAAACCTAGCTATATGCCCTGACTGGGAATTGAACCCATATCTTTTGGTCTACTGGACAATGCTCCAACCTACTAAACAATGCTGGCCAGGACCTTTTCATTCATTCTTTAATCCATTCCAATGTGGCTTCCCCACCCACCACTCCATTATAACTCCTCTATAAGTGGTAGGAGATGTTACCAGTGACCTCCATGTCATTAATTTCAAAAGATTTTATATTTTTATCTTGTTGGACTGTTTAGAAACTTTACCCACAGTGAAGTGTTTCCCCCTGGTTGCCTTCTGTTTGTCTTTAATGGCAGGAGGACCAACTGATTTTCCTGTTACTTCCCTGGCTGCTCTTTCCTGGTCCTTCTCTCAATGACTACCAAAGGTTAGAGCTCCTCAGGCAGTGTTCTATGGATTCTCATTTCCACATGCTGCACTGTCTCTCTAAGCAATCTCATTCCCTCCTACGGCTTACATTATAATACAAGCTAGCCATATGCTGCTGCCTTTCAAGTTGATTCTCTCCAGCCAAGAACTCTCTGACATGACATCTCCATTGTGAATCTGGCACGGACTTCTCTCTCAGTGTGCCCAGAGCTGTACCCAGTCTCCCCCACTCTCCACAGGGTACATTTCCTGTCTCAGTCAATAGCTTTGCCACTAACTGTGTTTACCACAACTCTTCATTTTTTCCTTATCTGTCCATTATTTTTGGAAATCATAACAAATCTACACTCTATACATTTTGCAGTCCACTTCTTTCTATGCCCATGACACTATCATCTGGAGCATAAAAATAACTCCCCACTGGTTTTTAAATATCTAATCTTGTCACTCTGAAATGTCCAGAATACTCATAGTTAAGATCTTTGTGAAGGAGGAAAACTTAATTGTGTCATTCCCTTAATTAAGACACATCAGTACCTTCTCATTGCTCTCAGGATACAGTCCCAGATTCTCAATATGCCTTCCAAGAGCTTGCCTAGTCCACTCCTTTATTCTTCCCCCTTACCTTCTGGAAGAAGTCTCTTGACTCCTTTTACTAGTTTCACATTTGATAGCACATTTTAAAAAGGCTTTTCTTAACTCTTTAAATGAGGTCAGGTGAATGCACTTGCATAAAATCTCATCTTTCCCTTTGCTAGCACTGATCACACTTTAAAAACTATGCATCTTGACATATTTTGAGTTCTATGAGTGCAGGGACTGTGCCTCTCTTGTTCAATCTTCTGTCCTCAGTGCCCAACACCAATTGAGTGCTTAACAAACATTGATTAAGTGAACATTCAATAAATGAATATGTTCAGAGCATGACCTTGCATTTTAACTTTCAAATGCAATATGACACTTCAAAATACCTGAGAATGGTGTGTTTCATATATTTAATTACATGCTCTAATAAGGTATAGCTAAGATAATCTAAAGAAAGTAATTGTATCTTCTCTTGCTGCTTTTTTCTACACAATTTGCAAAAGTCAAACCTGTATGAGGAATCAGCTAGGAGACTACATTACTAAGGCCATACTCTTTTCATAAATTCTTCATTTTAAGGGGAGAACAATGAAAGATTATATTACAAACTGGCTTTCCCACCCTCCATTCCTAAATAACTACCCCATAACTGGTAGCTAATACCACCAGTGAACTCCATGCTATTAATTTTAAAAGATTTCATGTCCTTGTTTTGCTGGACTGTTTACAAGCTTTGTCCACAGTAAAGTGTTTCCACCTCACTGTTATAAAAGTGTTCTTGAGCTTTCTATTTCATAAAGATAACTTTAATATTGCTCTGAGATTGATACATATGCGGAAAATTGATCCAAGTAATTTATTGAAACAGAGAGAATATTATACTTTAATTTACTCATTTTAAACTAGCTTTATTAATTTTTAAAATTATAAAAATAATAGCTAATGAATACAAAGATATGCAAAGACAACTTTTCCTGCCCCCATTCAAATTTACTTACTAACCAAAGTTCACAATTTGTTGTATATTTCTCCATCTAGTTTTCATGCTCATTTAGTTAAATGCAAAATTATATGAATATATCTAGCTTGATGTTTGCTTATTTCTAAAAAATAGGCTTAATGATATATATTACCCTACAACTTGGATCACTCCCTGAATAGTAATAATTTTCCAGGTCAATAGATACAGATCTAATTCACTATTTTTATAGATCTAATTTATTGTTTTTACACTATGTAGTTTTTCATGGTAATGATAACCAGAGTTTAATCACATTCTCATTGATACACATTCAAATCATTTTCAGGCCTTTGCTACTACAAACAATGCTGTAATAAATATTGTTATATAGGTATCCTTATGCAACACTATCTTTATTTCCAGAAGATATATTCTCAAAGTGGGATCATGGAATCAAAGTATATATATTTGCATATGTATATCTTTTAATGTTAATGACTATTGATTGTGTTCCCAAATGATTGTAGAATTTTCTATTTCCAAGATGGCTGCCTTATCTTCACACTGACATTATATGTCAGTAGTGTTCTCTGTCCATTTTTGGGATTAGTCTGTCCCCACCGCACTTGTGCTGTGAGGAAGCCATAGTGACCCTCACTGCAGGCCAGTTGGTTCCCTACTCTTAGCCACTTTCCCAGTTTCTCACTGGAGTGTACTTGGACTTCTGGATGACATCCATACCACAAGGAAGTCTTGGGAGTAGTATTTGCCAAATGTTTTCACTCCATCATTTTTCTCCTCTGACACCCCAGTGGACATTTGAAGTCACTCTGCAGAAAATATTCCTCCCAAAGTTCTAAACTTAAGGTGTTCACAGGCCCCCTCTGCTTTTGGCTCCCCTGACCTTTTCTGTGGTTTCCCTCTTCTCTCCACCACACCACAGCCCAGACTACCATCTAGAGGTGTTGGTGCTGAATCCCTGAATGAAACAGGTAGTTTCTTAAATATAAACATTTCTTCTTTGACTTTCTCTCTCCCAGCCACCATCCTACCTTGCAGGAACTTTCTCTACATTATACCTTTCTTCTTATTCACCCCAAGAATGTTTTTGCCCTAGATGGTACCTGCTGTACTCTTCCCTGACAAATAAGACTCATGGTCTGTCTTTAATGACAGAAAAGCTAAATGGGAAAGAAATAAACCTGGGTGGCTCAGAGAGAAAATATCCTCTTTATATGATGGCATCTATACTTTGACCAGAATATTTGTCCATCCCATGAATAAATAGCTTATAATCATCTTCTTTACCCACTCTCTGGTGTGCTTCCTATTGAGCTCTTTATAAAGTCTTTTTATCTCTACATTTCCTCCACCCTGCAGACCCTGAACTTTCCCAAAATATGGTTTAAAACCCATACTGATGATAGGTTTTTCACATATTTTTCTTCTCTTTCAAAAATCTATCTTTAGCACGTATTACAAATTTCCAAAAATGTGGTCATCCTCCGTTTATACTTAACTCTAGTTATAGGATCTATTTCTTCTTAATTTTTATTTTTTCCAGTTCCCTCACCATTTTGAGATCTATACTCTGATTCGTCATCATGATATGGTTAGAATAATTTCTCAAGTGTTGTCCTAGTATAGAATATGTGAGTAGTATACATATCAGAATTTTTGCATATTTAAAAGCAACTTTCTTACCCTGACTGGATACCAGGTAGCTCAGTTGGTTGGAGCATCGTCCCAACATGCCAAAGCTGTAGGTTTAATCCCCAGTCAGGACACATACAGGAAGCAACCAATGAATGAATACATAAGTGGAACAACAAACCTCCCCCACCTTCCTCTCTTTCTCTCTCTCTCTCTCATTCTTCTTTCCTTTCTTTAAAGTCAATAAATAAAATAAAATAAAAGTGACTTTCATTTTCTTGGATAGATGAATAATATTTTGACAGAGTTAAGTTATTGGGTTGCTGAATTTTTTCTAGTGTTACTACAGATGTTACCTTACTATCCTTGAGTTTAGTGTGTCATAGATGAAAGGACTGAAGCTCTTGTGTTCCTTTTTTCTTTGTAAGTAATCATGTTTCTTCAGTGTAGAAGCTGCTACAGCTTCTATTTTTTAACAGTAGAGTTTGGAAATTTCACCAATGTATGTTTAGTGGGCTATGTACTTCAGTAATCTGTCCTCAGATTCAGTGAACCATTCAATCTGTAGACTGAAGCATTCCTTCATTTTAGCTACATTTTCTTCCATTTTTATTGTTATTATTTCTTCTGCATATGTTCATTCTGGAGTTTGTAGTATTTACATGTTGGGACCCTTGGATCTGTCCTCCAACCCTGCTATTATTTCTCTTAAGTAATGTATATCTTTTAGTTTTAGCTCTCTTATGTTAGTTTGCTATTGCTGCTGTAATAAATTACCATAAAGTTAATGACTTAGAACAATGCAAATTTATCATCCTATAGTTCTGTAGGTTAGAAGTCTGACCTGGGTCTTATTGGGCTAAAATCAAGGGGTGGGTAGGACTGCATTCCTTTCTGGAGGCTCTTGTGGAGAATCTGTTCTTGTCTTGCCAGCTTCTGAGGGTGCCCACATTTCTTGACTTGCAGTTGTCCCCCTTCTTCTGTTTCCAAAGCCTGCAACAGTGCATCTATTTTGTCATACTTTACTAGTCACATCTCCCCCTAAACACTCTCTCCTGCTTTCCTCTTACACTTAAAAAAAAATCCTTGCGATTAAATTGAATTTACCTAAACAGTTACACTCCCAATTTCATACTAAAACCTGAATTTAATCAGATCTGTAAATCTTCCTTTGCCATGTAAGGTAACATTAGCATGGTCCAGGGAGTAGGACATGGACATTCTTAAAGGGTCATTACTTTGCCTACCACATCTGGGTTGTGAAATGATGGTCCTCCGATTTAGTAATCAACAACAAATAGATGAATGATAGAGGAATAATGCATGAAAGGTGAACTCAAATAAGCCGTGATAATTTTCAGAGCTCTTTGCAATTATGCTTTTCTTGTTAGCCTTCACAGAGCTTATTCCTTGATGCAGTACATTCCACACATTTAGAAGTTGCTATAGCTTGACTGACAAACAACATGTCATTGTTCTCTTGTAGAATCCAGTGAACCTGAAGACAAGAGTGCAGGTGCCTCAGGGGAGACACCCTCCCAGCCTTATCCTGCACCAGTGTACAGTCAGTCTGAGGAGCTGAAGGAGCAGATGGATGATGCAAAACCAACAAAACCTGAAGAGAATGAGGAATCAGACCCATTGCCTGATAACTGGGAAATGGCCTATACAGAGAAGGGTGAAGTGTACTTCATTGAGTAAGTTCACACATGTCTTTGAACATTGTCATAAAGACCATAGCAGTATGTAAATGATGTAGCAACTGGAAATGTGGTAAAAATAAAATAATGACTTGTATTGCTCCTGGCATCAGTTTCTTTTGTTGTTAGAAAATAATGGGATAGTTCCTTAATACAGTTAAGGATCCTAAATTATCCCCTATAAATCATAGAATATATTAAAGAACTTCATTGTAAAATTTGTTGCAATTATGGGGATATGCTTACTCTATTCTTGCAAGACATCCATATAGTCCATATGAGACAATCCCACATTTTAAGTCAGATTGCTGTAACTTCTACCATCATGTTCAGTAATAAAATAGGATGATGAAGCTATTTAGGGCAAAATACTTTCTAGTCACAAAAGTAAATGTTGTAAAGCATTTGGTTCTGATATCAAGTATCAATAAAATATTTATTTTGGTCCCTGGCTGGTGTGGCTCAGTGGATTGAGTGCCAGCCTGCGAACCAAAGGGTCATTGGTTTGATTCCCAGTCAGGGCTCATGCCTGGGTTTTAGGCCAGGTCCCCAGTAAGGGGCATGTGAGAAGCAACCATGCATTGATGTTTAAAAATATACATATATTTATTTTTGTATATGTCATTATACTTATTTTTTAAATTCCATTGTATTTCTTGCTTACCATTTTTATGACTTCCCAAGAAAAAATAAAATGCTAATCCTGAACTCCCTTGTGATACTTAATCAATCTAATATTTTCTTTCCTTTGAGATTTATATTTCCAATTTAAAATTTTCAATATATTTTATTAATACTGTCTCACTTTTATCTCCTAGAAGTAGAACCACATTTTTAAAATGAACTACAAAGTTGAAGATCATAGCACAAAATTAAATTGTTGGTGTGGGTAAAATAATCACAATGTTCATTAGAAAGAATAAAAACAAATATTATAAATAAACAACTTTTAATAAAAATATGTAAATTCTGATTATTCAAAAAATATATTAAAACTCTATTCCTTTTCCCCACCTGTAATGATTTGTGACTTAGCTCTCCATAGGCAGAACTCTGTTGTGAAATTGAAATGTTACCACATGCCAATATTTAATTCTCATATGAAGGTGGAAACTTTGATACATGTGGCCAAGGGAATGCATAATCAGGTAATTATTTAGCACTCTGCTTGACTCCCATATGGATGAGATCTGCAGTGGTTTATAGAAAATGAATTACTATCATTCACCTTTTGGCAAAACTTACAACTTTTAAAAAATTAAGAATCCATTAAGTCTTCGCTATAAGAAATAACCCAAAGACATCTTTTATCAATTAATTGGAAAAGAGAAAGTCATGTCAAATTTTTTAAATGCACAAAAGCATTTATATCTAAAAACATAATTTTGTTATTGATGAGCACAGCATGGAACCATCATATATCAGATGTCGAAATATAAGCCTTAGATGTGAGGTCACACATTTATGTTCAGAACAACTGCTGTTTAGAACAGCAGGAGGAGACTGAGGATAACATTTTTAATATAATACAAGAGCAGTAAGGCTATGTGGAAATAATAAAAGAAAACCAACATAAGTTGATGAAAGAACTGTTTTCTTACAATGTTTCTAGTAATGCAGTTATAAAACCTCCTCTCTTTAGAACTATAAATAAACTTTTTAAAAAATATTTTCAGGTTTGGGGAGTATAGACAAAGGGATTTTAGAAAACAGAATTTGTGCTAATGGTATATAGTAAATAATGATACTTTATCAGGACTTGGGAGAATCTACCAACCTTATTCTGTTAAGATGCTTAGTCAGTCATCTAGTGTCAGAATTCAAAGACTCAAAAATTTTAGTTTCTGCTCTCAAATTTATTGTCAAATTAGGGAACAGAAACAAATAGTTATAAAGCATTAGTGAACAATCTCTGAGTTTTGTGATACTATTCAGGGAAGGATATGTTTAGCACAGACTTAAGTATTAAAAGGAGGCATCAGAGATAAGGTGCAATAACATTAACTGGAAAACTCAGTAATATGTAGACAGAGCATTTCACATATAAAAACTGTCATTACAAACACCCAGTCCTTATATATATTAGAAATAATGAGAAGTCCCCTGACTTTACCAGGGAAGTAGGTGTTAGTTGGTGAATCCTGAAAAATAATTGCTTAGTTTTCATTTTGCTAAGTCAGTGGTGTTTTTGAAAGACAGAGGGTTTTATTTGTTCATTTATCTTCTTTGTGTTACTGCAGGGAAGGATAAATGTATAGTATTAGGAGCAGAGATAGGTTGAGCTAGAAAATTAAGACAAAAGAAAGAGAAATTTTATTTGTGTTGAGAGAGTGATGCTGAGGAAGACTCCTTCACAGGAGAATGCAGAAGCCTGGTACTAATACTGAAGGGAGTGTGGTGGAAAGATGATCCATGCAGGGGCAGGAGCAAATGGCCTGCTTCAAGAGGTTATTACACAGAATGGAGGCATCTGCCACCTCACCCTTCATCCTGGACCTGCCTGAGTTCCATCTTTGTTTCCTCTCAAAAGTTTACTTTGAATCTCAAGGCTCAGTGTGATGAGCTCAAGTATATCAGAGCAGGAGGGATCAGCATCTTAATCACCTGGTCCTTCGTTTCCTTTCTTTCTGCCTGTGTTTCACTCTGCTTTCCTTTGCCCCCAGCTTTTGTTGATTTTTACTCCTAACTGCTTTCACTCTTTGCTCTAGAATGCCCCTTCCCTTCCTAATTACATTTGACAAAATCAATATTTCAAACCACTGTCCTTGATTTGTGAGTACCTTTGCTATTGATATCACAATGAATTTTATGTGAATAAACTATACTATGAAAGCTCCTGGGTACAATCTGCTAGAGCAGGATGGGGAGCATAGTGAAGCAATAAGGACTTTCTTCGGGACTAAGCCATGATGTGTCCCAGAATTTTTAGTGAAGAAATTTTAAAACAAATACTATTTATAATATAAAAGTTTGCAGTCCTGAGGCAAAGTCATGGAAAAAAAAGGATAAGGAAAAGTAGTGTAAGTTAAGAGGAAAGTCAAACAGACGGAAGGAAAGATAGAAGAGAAGGAAAATTAGATTTGTGAGGTAAAGAGAGCTGATATGAGTGAAAACTTCCCTCTGGTACAAATATTGTGAGAGTCTTGGAGTGACGGGAGTCTCTCCTTGTATGTAACGCTCCCTCATTACACTTCACTGAAATGAAGATCATAATAAAACAGAAAATGAAACAAAAAGAGAAGGATCCTGTGATTCTGTGTATAAAATTTCTGTGAATATAATTTATTTCCGAATAGAACAGGGGAGCTCTACCTATGCCAAAATGTTAAACATTTATTTTAAAACTACTTATTGGGTATTGCATTAAAGTAATAATTAAGGGTACATTGTTTTGTCTTTTATGCAATGTTTAAAACTAATTATTACTCAGTTTGGAAAAATAGCTCATATTTGTGAGTACTGTACAAGTTCTGCATTCACAAAAGAAGGATTTTTTCCATTGTTCTCAATACTGAACACATGAGCCAACTACATTCCTCATGCTCTTCAGAGCTGCCTCCTCTGGTGAATGATATAAATACTTTTATCCTTTACAATGATATTTAAAAGGAAAAAAAGTGCATACTTCAGAAGGTATTTTTAAATAACAGAATTTTAACTTGTGAGTGAACATACTCTTCAAACCATGCTTTAAAGCATAGTTATGTTTTATATTTAGCAATTTTCCAGACTTTGAAATGCATATTATTTAAAACCAGTAGTTTTCTTAACTTATCATCCTCATTAATATCATCTTCTAATATAGATAGTATATATTAATTATAAAATTAAATTGTAATAATGGATACCACATACAGAGTGCCTACTATTTTACACTGTTTTCAGGTTACTGTAACAATAACAGCTAATATAGTAAGCATTTACATTGTGCTCACTTAATTCTCACTTCAAGAAACAGGCTTGCAGCGGTAACTTGTTCCTACTCATATAACCAAGAATTGGCAAAGCTAGCATGCTTTGATTCCATTTATTTAACAGATATTTATAGGGCACATGCTATGTGCTAAGAACCACTTTAAACCTTGGAAACACAGTAGTCAACATCTCTGACAAGATTCATACCTTTTCTGGGATATAGTTTCCTCCAGGGTCCTTGCTCTTAAACATTTTGCTGTGGTGTCTACTTTACATGTTATGTTATAACCATCCTATAAGCATTTGATGGAACTCTCATTATATAGATGAGATTCTGAGGCACCTTTGGACAAATTAACATTCCCAAATTTTCATAGTTCTCCCACCCTGCAAAGTCATTGCTATTATCCCATATTACCCCAATATATAAACAAACAATAGCTGAAATAAAAGTAAACTTTTATATTATAGTTTGTATCTGTTTATAAGTTTCTTGACCAAAAATTCAATACCCAAGAGGCTAAATGTTTCATAAAGCAGAGATGCCATAGAGTTAATCTGGATTGACAGGCTTTGGGAATCCCGTTAAATTACTTCTTTGTTTTTGAGTCAGTTTAGTTAGAGACATAAAAAAGACCGCTGTTACTTTGGCAAAAAACAATGACAACAAGAATCTGTTTGTTTACTACCATCTTCCTGAATGGCAGTGAATGCTATTCCATCTTGAATAGTAGATTTTTAAAAGTAGACTTTTTAAAATGAAAATTACATCTATGAAAAATGTCATGGAAGTACATGATTTTGAAAATCTTTACCAGGGCTAAATTTGCTTTAAATTCTAAACAAGATACACAATTAGTCTGTTTCTCTTTGAATTGCTATTTTTGTATCTCCTTAAGTTTGAAATGAATACCAATTACCATTTTAAACAAATTTTAAAATTTCATTTATAAAATAGAAAAGAAAATATTTGGGAACTTTATTTTAAAGAAAAGTATAATCAGTTTTTTCGGTAAGAAGCAACACCAGCTTAATGGTTTCTCATTCTAAGTTTGTCATATCCTTATCAATCACAAAATCTGATCTTCACTTGCCCTCTATAACAAACACAGTATATATATTGAATATTTTTTCTTATTTTTTTTTCTTGTGACTGCACAAGATTTTGGTGCATTCCCTAGATGGAAATAGTGTTTTAGTCAAAACAGTATGCAACACACACCTACAATATCCAGAACAATATTTATAACAAAACTTCCCTTAAAAAAGTTTTCTGAACATACGAAAGATAGTATGAAGACAAATTCAAATATTTATATTGTCAACAAAATTTAGGAATATTATTTAGGAAACATATAACCACTATAGAGGTCATTGACAATAACCTCTTATGTGGATTACCAATGTATAAAGAGAAAAAAAATAGTAAAACTATGAAAGCATGGAGTCTTGAGTAAAAAAGCATCCACTGTTTATCGTTAATTAAATACATCCAATCATTGCCTTTAATCTTCTTTTTGAAGTGATGATATAGTGGGGAGAGAAAGTCTTCTGAAAAAATGGTGTACCACCCTGAGGAATCTTTGTCTAAGGTCTGAGATGTAATCAATTTATAAATCTTTAAAAATCAGTGTTTATTTTTAAAATGTATAACATATAGTGAATAATCTGTGTCATTGTTGTCCCTAAATCTATATGACTACTACTGTTAGCATAGGTAGCTAGATATTAATAAAGAAAGGAAGCATGGGGAATCAAACATCAATCATAATAAACTGGGAAGCTGAATCAGTTATTAAGATAACATTTCATTAAGTTTACTAAGAAGTTATAGCATTTACAGACCAATTCACACACTCCAGGGTACTGCTGCCAAGGAGATTTAATCCTCTCAGCAGACAGGAAAGCCTTTCCAGGGGTTCTGCCAGTCTACTACTGGATTATCAATGGGAGGAAGAAGGGAAAATCATTCGCTGGGCACATGCTCAGTAGAAACCAGGTGAGGTAACAGAATTTGACATGCACAGGAGGAGTCAAAATGGTGACGATAGAGTACGATCAGTGTAGCCTGTGGAAAGAATGGATTGGCTAGAAGGCAATCCCAGCTAAAGCCTATGAAACTTGGGAAGTTGATTGGTTACTGCGAACAAGTGCCTGATCATTCCTAAACCTGAGATAATATAATCTCAGAGAACAAAGCCCTTCTTTCTCATGTCTACGTACTCACCCCATTCATTCACATGTTCTCTCCATGACAGCTATGTGGGTCTAATTGCCACCTGGGAACCACAGCAGACTGTGTGGGTTCCAATGGAGTAAGCTTTGATACAAAACAAAAACTCTGAACACCGGCCTTTGTTTTGGCCTTGATAAAAAGATTGGAATTTTTTCTAGATGAGACATTAGAAACCCAGGGACAGGCTTCTATTTCCACCTAAATAAATC
Source organism: Phyllostomus discolor (assembly GCF_004126475.2). Taxonomy (NCBI): domain Eukaryota; kingdom Metazoa; phylum Chordata; class Mammalia; order Chiroptera; family Phyllostomidae; genus Phyllostomus; species Phyllostomus discolor. The sequence goes on from NC_040912.2 coordinate 43,405,144, forward strand.
TTGCCACTTCACAGCCTCCTGTGTGTGGGTCCATGGAATTCTTTCCTCATGATTCCATAAAAGATCATGGTCTCCATCAGCAGCACTACAGTTGTAACTTTAACATTCATACACATCTTGAATTGCTCAATAGATTCTAAAATATTTACCTGGGCCTTGTTTACCTTGTTCAAAAGATTATGTTTCTTAGAGTCAAATAACACTGACTTCAATCTCTTATTATTCTTCTGATGTAGTATTTCTCAGCATGAAATTATAGTTTATCTACCACTTAAATATTGAGATTTAGAATTGGTTTTCTAGTAGGACTTTTAAAATTTGATGTATTTGTCATTGTGTTTAGTCTATTACTCTTTTTAGAGTTAATGGAGCAAAGGAAAGGAGTATATTTGATAGTAAAAGTTTCTTATTATACGAATAAAATTGCAGTTGATGAAATATCACTCAATATTTGTATAGTAGTAAAAACATTGTTTTGGTCTGAGTAGCAATATAAAGATAGGAAAGAAGAGAGCTAAAGGAAACATACAGAAAAGAAGGAAAGGAGACATGTCTCAAAATTAGGTTTTGATTGGGTCAACCTTAAGGATCCACCTAAGTAACTGATAAGTGATAAGCAGTATGTACTGACTGGAAAAACATAGAGCAAATGAGTGGAAAATGAACTGGAGTATAGAATGTGGCAGGGCCTATATGAAAATTTTCATTTTAACCATACTAGTTCTTGGACCATTTGATAGATTTTTATTAACCTAATTCTTTAGTATAGCTTCTAAGACCTAATATATATATATATATATATATATATATATATATATATAATATAAATCAGGATTTTCCAGACTTTATTCTGAAAAAAATATTCATATGTGAATGAAGAAAATTTTATTTGAGTGTGATTTGAATAGAGAAGTTAAACTTATAAGAAAAATGTTTCCACTGATATTGTTAGCATAGATAGTTAGCTAATTACTAATAATGAAGGGTTTAGCTAGTTATTAATAAGGAAGGAAGCAATGGGAAACAAGTATTAATCTTAATGAATTGGGAATCTGAATCAGATATTAGGACAGCAATCCATTAAGTTTATTAGGAAACTATAGCATTTATAGATTCGTTCACACACTCCAGGGGACTACTGCTGAGGGGGTTTAATCTTTGGAGAGGACAGGAAATCTTCTAAGGGCTGCTGCTAGCCCAGTACTGGATTATTGGAGAACAGAGGAGGAGAAAAATTCCTCTGCTGGACACATGTGCAGTAGAAACCAGATGACATAACAGAACTTTTTGACATGCACAGTAGAAGTCAAGATGGCACAGGAGAGGTGTTTTTACTTTGGACATGTGCAGTAAGAGCCAAAATGGCAACATAAAGGGACAGAGCCTCTCCTGGGAAAAAGTGAAAAGGTAATCAGATTGGATAGAGAGCATAGAGTGCCAGAAAGTCAGGTGGATGTCCCAACTCAAGCGCAGGAAGATCAGGAAATTGGGTTGAATGATTTGAATGGCACCTTGATCATTACCAGGTACCAAGAAAATATATAGAGGATTAACAGAAGCTTCAGGGCAGTTGCTGCTAGATCCTCCCTACCATCAGTCTCCAAGGGTGTATTATTTCTCTAATACACACAAAATCTTGCCACCACATTTATACTTCTCAACACCTCAAAGGAACATGTTTTCACCAGTAACAATATTACCTGTGGCTCCTCAGTTACAATGTTCTCTCTTCCAGTTCTATGCATGTGCAATTTTAATACAATACCTACTAAGTAGAGGGCATTTAACACAAAGGAATTTCATTTAGTGATTCTTACCCTCAAATAGGATATAACATCTCTGTTTCTAAACCACTGGCAAAAGAACTAGGAAAGAGATCTTGGATTACCCTTCAAAGTTGTGAAATAAAGCACCTCAGTATAAAAAGCAAAGTGTTAAATTTAGTCCTCTGGTTTTAGGTCATAAAAACTTTGGACTTGGGAATGACATACATCTGGATTTAATGTCAATGTGGGGGCTAGAAAAATATTAATAGTTTTCTTCCCACTTTCTGAGTTCTTCTGGCTGGACTAATAATCAAATCAACAGAGGCAGATTGAAGTGGAATTCACACAGGTATACAAGTTCCAAAGACCATGAGAGAACATTGGGTATTTGGACAAAGGTGACAATTTGGACAAAGGTGATGTTCTGGACAAAGGTGAAAGGAGGCACCAAGGTTTTAGATTTCAGAAGTGAAGATGGGTGACTTATAGGTAGTTGAGGAAGAGGGGAATATATGTGACAGACAAATTCTTTTAGGTAACTCAGAAAGAAAGGGAAGGAACACAAGGTATCTTGCTAACAAGCACCTGCCTGAAACCCTCGGTTTTCATACTTAATTCAAATTAAGTGAAGGAGACATCCCAAGTTCTCTTTCCTGAAACAGGTTTCTCTGTCTGAATCTGTTGGGCAGGAAAGGGGGGAAATTCATAGGTTCCTTCTGGGTCTTGTCTCTTGATAAACAGTTGGACGTCATTGTCTCACAAGGGCAGCTTCAGGGTGGCAGAATTTTGGTTCCTTTCCCCAGCTCTTTCACATTCACACACTTCCTGTGTGATCTTGGGCACATTGCCTAGCTTCTCTCAACCTTGGTTTCTCTATTTGTAAAATGGAGTTAAAAACATGTAGCCACAATCACAATAAGGTAATGTGCGTGTAAGTTCTAGTGCAGCCACTGACAAAGTAGACGATCAGGACATTCATGAGACAGTGAGAATAACTTTGCAATGGTGTACCATAATGTCAGTAGCTTTTCCTGTTGAAGTGAAGCATTTTCTATGTGACTAGAATGTTTCCACAGAAGATGTTATCATTCAACCTGCTTCTTTTGAAGAGGTTAAACTTAAAAAATATACACAAATTTCTGATTCATTGTAAGTCAGCCTATCACATGTCTGCAGGGACACTGATACGAATTTAAATTAGAATTTCTGAGTTGAACAAAATTTCACTTCTTGTTTGTTCCAGTCCTTCAGACAGACTCAGAATAGACTTTAACATTAGAAAAGAGTCTGGATAAACCATTTTAAAGGTTTTCATCAGGATTTTTTAATATGACATTGATTAAACTAGATTAGCTGCCACCTTTACTGGATCTCGCACTTTTCATGAGCATCACATTAACTTGATCCATAGAAATACATAGTAGTATGTTAATAGGATTCAAAATTTCTAGAAAATATTTGTTCCATTCCCCAGCCAGAAGAGGAAAGGTTTCTTTGCAAATATAGAAACAGATATATGTGTGTCTATTAAACTAGTATTGAAATGTAAGTTTTTATAACATTAGCATCTGCCTGTCATTTGTGCCCCCCACAACTTTGGTAGATATGGAAAAAGAAAGAGAGAGAGAGAGGAGTGAAGGGAGGAAGGAAAGAAGGAAGAGAGAGAGAGAAGAGAGAGAGAGGTGTCCTGCTTTTGACTCTACTCAAGCAATGAAAGTGAAAGAAAAATCACATCCTCAAATGTGAAAAAATGTAGTCTGAAAATTGTGAAAAACCCCTCAACCATCTCATTTTTGTACACAGCTTTATGCCCAATGTTTAGTCCTATTTTCAAATGGAATTGTTGGCATTAAAAATATATAATTTAAAGGAAGTGGGAAAGCCACTTGGTCTGTTGTCTCCCAAATGCATTAAAAATATCCCCTTTGTAAGACACACTGAAGAAGCTATAAATTTGCAAGACTGGTGAGAGTCACTGTTGAAAAATACTGCACTGTATCTTTATGTGATGTTTAAGACAATTACTGGAGGTAACTATTACCCATATTTCAGAATTATTTCCAAGAAACAGCTAAAAATGCTGTTAACTCTAAGGGACTCAGTCTGTCAAAATGTATAAAAGTGACACACCATTAATGCTAGTTCAACCCTAAAAAAACTATCCTGTAATGAACTCTATACAAACTGAGGAAAGATAGGAAATGCACAATTCTCTTCTATGTTAGCCAGTATGTGAGACCCATGGTGTTAAGACATAGAAATGGTAATTTGACTTCCTGCAGTGGCTTCATAATAGCACCTTGATATTTATCCATAGACGTGTTTGCTTTTCTGAACATGTCTTAGAGACCTAGAGATGACGTTTCTCCAACATGGAGGATTTGGAAGAAGATATGACTATAAAGAAGAGGGATTTTTTTTTCCTGCCCACCCCTCAACATTTGTTTTAACACACAAAAATATAGACATTAACACACACACACACACAAACACACTTTGAAATGAAGCATGTCTATAAAGAGCATTTTCAAAGGTACTTTTTTTCCCAGAATGGGGGCATCAAACACTGAACCCAGTACGACTTTCCTCATACTTGGCATGGTCATAACCCCCAATCAGGTCAGAGGAAAAGACTGGAAGATATTGACATGACTACAAAAGAAGACCAGTATGAGGTCAAAGTGTCCACAATACTTTACTTCCTTCTGAAACTTGATAATGAAGCACCATCAGACTTTCCAAGGTCAAACTGGGGGGAAAAATAAAAGTTGGTGTAATCTCTTAATAATTTATAATTTGACCAAATTCACAATCTTTATCTGATCAAATTATTTGAATCCAGATCAGAGGCACAAATCCTTGAGGAGTTCCTAAGTAAAGAAAGAGGGACAGTTTTCTCTTTATCACACATGAAAGTCAGAAATAAAAGGGAATTTTCTTGAGGAGCAAAGACTTCATGACCCCAAGGTTCTTAATGCCTCAGTTCCCAAATTAAAGATGGTTCTACATACAGGCAGAGATAGGATGATCATCTGGAAAAAAAAAATGTCATTTAAAGAGTGCTTTACCGCCTGGGAATTTCTTCCTCACTGCCCATCTTGTCTTTATCTTCCCTCCTTCCTGACTTGAAATTCCCTTCTTTAGGAAGGCACTTTGTCTCTAGAAGTTTGCTATTAAACATGCTACCTGGGATACTTTTCTCACCTCTGCTTTCACGGCAGATTGGCTCATCAGATTATCTAGCTAACACTTGTGGTTCCAATAAGATGAAACCGTAAAATTTCATAGAAAAAAAGAGAAAATACATAATGATATCAATATGAAATTGATATCATTATCATTTTGACTTTCTTAAAATTTTGTACAGATATCCCTATTGTCTAGCTTTAATTTATGTTTCCAACCTATTTTTTCCTACTCTTCCTTTCCATGTTCTATTCTTTGGCCTTCTGATTCTTCCTTGTATAAACCTGACACTTCCACACCTGTAACTTTGCTCATTCTCTTTCTAAGGCACTCAAAAATGTCACATCCTTGATAATTTGTCCATTGGTCGATGAGACCACTTGAGACTGCTATACACAGTAAAGATTTTTAACTTCAACGAGCAGTTAAGAGTCACTGAATAGTACTAAAATTGCAATGTGCATAAGAATCACCTTGCCAATAATGGAGATTTTGTGGATCCACCCCCAATGATTCTGCTTTAGTAGTTTTGTAACAACCCAGCACATGCGATGTTAGTAAGTCTACCAGGTGATTCTGAAACAGTCTGAGTCTAGTACCTCTTTGAAAAAAATAAAAAACTGCACTAAGAACATCTCCCTTTGATTTTTAAATTTCTAGTAAAAGACATTCTAGAAAACATTTTTCAAAATAAAATGTTAAAATTAGTATTAAATCTCAGAAATTCCATTTCAGGAATACTAGATTACAGACAGGTTTACCCCTATTGCCCTAGCTAGACTGAAAGTATTTAGATGGAAGATAGCTAAATGTGAGTTAATGGAATTGCTATTATTAATCACTTTTTGAGAAAATGTAGGAATCCCAAGGACATAATATAATTTGCATCACTTCTGTGCTGCCTCTGCCAGCTCTGTAGTAAAGAGTAACAACACAACTCTTTATGGAAAGGGCAGGTTTACTATGGAAATAATTCTTTTGCAAAACTCAGGAAACAGTATCAGAGCCTGCAAACTGTGCTCTTCCAACTGGAGAATCCTGTATTTGTAATAAATTCCTTTTGCTCTGGATGAGTTCTGCATTTTCAATGAGGTTAACTTGGCAACATTCTAGTTGATTTTAATAAAAATAGCTGCTTTGAGGACAGGGAGCTGAGGTTGCCAAATTTACAGCTGCCTTGCACAATTACTCTTACACCTCCTTCAGGGCTACTTAGAACCAGTAAGCAAATTAAGTGTATCGATTGCAATTTTGTTGGACTAACCCCCCTTTTTTCTTAGGGAATAAACTTGATTCCTTTCAGTATGTGTCTGTTCAGAGTGATCTCTTTTCTTTTCAGCCATAACACAAAGACAACATCATGGCTGGATCCACGACTTGCGAAAAAGGCTAAACCTCCAGAAGAGTGCAAAGAAAATGGTAGGTTATTAAGTTTTTATGGTGTTTCATCATTGCACTTTGAGAATGTTTGTGTTTCTTAAAAGAAGGTCTCGCCTAAAGAAGCAATAATCTAGTTGAAGCAGTTTTAAAGATGTGGTATTAAATGCTCAGAGAGGAGAGAGAATTAGCACGGCATTCAGCACTGCCATGTGGTTTTCCTCCTTCTCTCTGAGGAGGCTGTGTGGGATTTCACGTCGCTGTCATCTCTGTCGGTTCTGTTCGACTCCTGGCCTGGACTTTCCACCAACTGCTAAGGGCTTTTTGTTTGCAATGTGTCTGTCTGAGTGCTCTAATCTTTTCACTGGAGTTAATTATGATATGTAGAGAAAGAGTAGTATGAAACTATGAATAATATTTGATTTTTATAGTATTCTGGTAGTTATTAAGGAATTGGTGATATGAAGATCTATACATACAGCTACTTTCCTTTAATTAGACATTTAAATAAAGTCATTAATTTCATGAATGTACTGGGTTATCCTTAGTATTTTCCAGTTTCCATTAATTTGCTTAAAAATTGACTGTTTTCATGTATGTGAAGACTTTTTTTAAACCATTTTGAGGATTAGATGAATATAAACCTTGCATTCAAATTAGGAAATTATACAGATGAAGTCTGTTATTGAAGATACTTCTGATATTTTAAAATATAGAATTTAATGGTAAAACAATACTTATAAGTTATCTAAAATTATAAATATAGTAGCCTCCAAATGATTTATTATTTGACTATATTCATAGCCTTTATCTGATCAAATTATTAGAGCCTTATTCAGAGGTATCCATCATTGAAGAATTCTCAAAAGTTAAAAAAGTGATGAAGGGTATTTAAACTTTGTAAAAAGTCTTTTAAAAATCAAGTTTTTAAAGGTCTTTAATTCCAAAGTCCTTTTGTTTTACAAGCAATTCTGGCTTTCCCAAATAGTATCTAGAAAATATTATTTATTCCTGTGTTATCAAGGATCTCCTCACAAACTAGTTATATTAATGAATTAAATATTTTTAAACGGGAGTATATAATTTATATGTACATATTTGAATGCATATATATCCAGTTTTTAAATGCTATCTACATATGTTTCTATTCATAGCTATATCTCTTTGTCTTCCCTATAATAATACAACTGCACATGCTTGAATTCCATAAAGTTATTATGTGGCCTGGACTTTTGAGCACAATTAGGTTATGTCTTTGACAATATTGAGATATATTGCAAATTGTGATAGGTTATAAATGAATGACCTGATCTATTATGTCTGAGAGTTACAATTTACTTGTGCCACAGATGTAAAACCTTAGTATATACTAATTAAAGTAAATTTAATGATTTTGCAGTTCTGTGACATTTTGAACTTCTCAACTGTCTTGTTCCTTTGAGTTGTTCTTTTCACTATAAAAGCCTATTAAAGTCAAATTTTAAAATCCTGGGAGAGATGTAGGCATAATTACAATATTTCAGTGTTATCAGGTTTCCCTACATCTGCACTTGTCTATCTTCTCAGGACAGTAGACACCTAAGTATGATGCCAGGGTCTGTGAATCTCTTGTCATTGAGAAATGAGTCCTAGAATACAGTCTTATAGCTCAGAGTAATTTATAACTTATAAATTACTCTTTCTACAAAATAAATAATTCATAGATTTTATTCCATTACTATTGTAATGTTTTACAAAGGAAACTAACATCAAGTTATTTAGAATGCTACTATTCTAAACATATGTTTTATGTTTCCTTGCCAACAAAAGTTCTTTTAGGAAATACTGTTAGTCTGTTTTACTCTTTTTTAGTAACACAGATTAAAATTGCTTGTTTAAAGTTTTGGCTGTTAATGAATTAATGTTGATCCTGCTAGTTAAGTCCAGCTTCTTTATAAATATCACAGTTCAGCTCAGATCAAACAAAGTTACTGGAATAATTTTCTGAATGTTGAAATGTATGTAAAATGTCTATTAAAATTTTATAGAGGCTCAAGGTGATAATACCTTCTTCAGCAAAGATTTATCCTTCTTCTACTAGGGAGATGCAGCAGAATCACTAAATATACCTTAATCTAATTTGGAGCTGAGCCAACATGAGGTTGGGCTGAGTTTTGGTAAGACCCAATCTATCTCTGGTTTGCTCCTGTTCTCAGGGTGTTTGCCCACCCACCCAGGTTTTTAACTAAAAGTTAAAAGTATTGCAGGTTGGCAAATTATTTTGTGGAAGAGTCCGGTAGTAAACATATCAAGCTTTTCAGGCCATCCATTCTCTTTATTTCTCTTTTTTTTTCTCAACCATTTAAAAGTATATAAACTGTTATTAGCTGGTGGACTATACAAAAAATGATGGCAGGCTGGATTTGATCCACAGGACCAACTCTGGCCTACTGTGTTCATGTGGATGCTGCCCTATGGCAGGTCTTGAACACCAGTTATTTTTAAGTGTTTTTATTCTCTGTAGTGCAAGACTGCCAAAAAAAAATCTGTGGTGTTTTTCAGGAATTTTAACTTAGCTTTTTACCTCCAGATCTGTAGCTTCAGAATTTGACAAATGTCATCGCACAATAACTGGCCATGTGTTTGAGATCTCCCAAGTCTGTATGTTATCACTTCAGTGCCTCAAGACTCCTAAACTCAGTAGTGGCTACTCTAACCCCCAGCAGGGACCTTCTTCTCAGGCCAACTCTGGATTATTCCCAGAGCCCAGAATCAACAAAATCTACTGCAAAATCTTCTCTCACCTCTTTGGGGTTCTTTCCTCTTCAGAATCTTGAAGGTCTATACCTTCAAGGTATAGGTCTATATCTTGAAGGTCTATACCTGTTATTTCAGCAGTTCTCTGATTCCCTTTAACTGCTCACTTTTTATATTTCATGTAGATTTTATATGTGTTCTGTTAGGTTATAACCTGTTCACTCCATCCCACTTGGAAGCAGAACTTTTAGTGCAATAATTTTTAAATTATACATTTGAGGCATTATTGAGTTGCATACTATGAATTACTCATTAGTATTATAATTTATATTTTGTAAATTAATCTTGCCCTGGCCTGTGTGGTTCAGTGGTTGGAGCATCCTCCAGTAACCGAAGACTTGTGGGTTTGATTCCCCATCAGGGCCCATACCTGGGTTGTGGGTCCATCCTCAACCCCTGGTGCAGGCACATGTGACCCCCTGTTCAGACGTTTACTCTCCCTGGTCATGACATTTATAGAGGCAACCAATCAATGTTTCTCTCGAATTGATGTTTCTCTCTCTCCCTTCCTCTCTCCTTCCTTCTCTTTCTCTAAAAAAAGCAGATGAAAACGTCCTCACATGAAGATAAAAAAATTAACCCCTCAAGATTAAATTTCTAAGTACTAAACAATACTTTATGTTGTATATGCATGCCTATTATTGTGAAGGTACAAGTACATGTGTGTGTATGTAGATATGGGCCTGTAAATGTATGCTTCTTCAGCTATGTTTACACAGGTACATACGGTTGATTCTTGGTCAACTATAACAGGAAGACAAGTGAAAGATAGATGGAAGGATGTATCAACTGAGTTAAATTATTCTTGGACTAGAGAAAAAAAACTAGCAAATGTTTCATTGGTACCAAGGGGAAAAGGGGAACATGGGATGGCTCAGTACAAATACATATTAAACAACCACATGTTCTACTGACACTAAAGCACTTATTTAGCTTTTTTATTTGAAAGATAATACTGTTACTACACATGAAAACATACTTCCTTCTCTCACAGTATAGTTGAAAGTACTGAAATCATCGTGTTCTATGCATTTGTCAGAGCGCTGTGCATTTAGAGGATTTTAGCACCAGTCTATATGGCAGAAAAACATCTCCACCCACTACTGGATTCTAATATTATATTTGGGGGAATGCTGTTTAGCAAGTCAATACAGTCTTTTTAAAATGCCACAAAAATAGCAGCTAACTATTAAATAATTTTGAGGCAATAATTTTGGTTGAACTGCATATAAAGTGCCATCATATTTGTCCAGCTGTCAGAATCAGTACCACAGGGTTTGTCTGAGACATTTCCAATCACAAACACCCCTGTGGTGGCACATCATACAGAAGTCACTGAGTCCTGGTTAATATCAAAGTGAATTCAAGACTGTTAGGATTAATATTTTCTTAAAGTTTAAATGTAATTAAAATCAGTAGGACCACAGTATTATATTCAGAAGAGGAAATTATGTAGGATTTTTAGTCGGGGAAAACTTCATTCCAAACCCAAATCTGTGGGCTCTTGGGCAAGGTAATTAATCTCTGGGAGCCAGGTTCCTTTACCCGCAAAACGGAAATAATCTTTATTTCGTGTTATACCACAGGCTCTAAGTAACTGTTCCTTTCCTTGCTTTTGTTATACTCTGAACCAACAAATTAACTTCATAGAAGACCACTAGGCAGAAATTCAGAATGGTGGGCCTACTCTGATAGTTGGCCTACAGCCTTGAATTGCTGTGGGGTATCCTGGACAGATGGAAAAGAATAAGCCCATGTGAGCTAAAAGTATCCAGCTAGCTACTTCCAGCTTAATATTAATAAATTGGATATTTTCCCCCTTCATTCTATTAAACTGGATCTAAATTTTCACAAAGTTAATAATTAAAGTTGTACAAAGTAATTGGCTTCATTTCTGTATTCTGTGTGAATTGTGAGCTTTTCATGTTTACTACAGAAAAGAGTATGTAATCTTAACCCATTTACCTAGATGAAAATTGTATTCAATTGACCTTAACTAAACCTTTGAATCATTACTTAATCTATTTTTAAAAGTAACCGTGTCCAAAATTAACATAAACAAAAATAGCATAAGCTATGTTTTATAATATTTATTAATGGATTTTTTAAAGAGAAGAAAGTTGCCTTTCTAAATATTTAAAAATGCTAATGAATTTTAAGTTGTTTCCTAAGTGAGTTTTATAGAACTGACACACATTTCTTGTTTTATATTTTTATTAACTTTATTGGAGTAACAATGGCTAAAATAATTATGTATCATTCAAGTGTACAATTCTGTAACACATCATCTGTATATTGTAGTAGGTGATAACCACCCCAACTCCAGTCTTCTTCCATCACCACGTATCACCATCTTTTCCCTCCCCACACACTTTCCCTCTGGTGAGCACCATACTGTTGTCTGTGTCTGTGAGTTCAGGGGTTCTTTTTGTGCTTAATCCTTTACCTTTTTCACCCAGCCCCTCCCCCATCCTTCCCCTCTGACAGCTGTCAGTTTGCTCCCTGTATCTATGAATCTTTTTCTACTTTGTTTATATTGTTCATTAAATTCCACATATAAGTGAGATCTTTTGGTGCCTGTCTTTCTCTGACTGGCTTATTTCACTTAGCATAATACCCTCCAGGTCCATCCATGATGTCACAAATGGTAAGATTTCCTTTTTTCTTTTTTTTTAATCAGCCAAGAAGGGCACTTGGGCTGCTTCCAAAACTTGGCTCTTGTAAACAATCCTGCAATAAAATGAACATAAGGGTGCATGCATATATCCTTTCAAATCTATGTTTTGGATTTCTTCAAATTTATTCTAGAAATAGAATCTCTGGGTCATAAAACAGTTCCATTTTTTAAATTTTTTTGAAGAAACTTCATACTGTTTCCACAGTGGCTATACCAGTCTGTACTCCCACCACCAGTGCAAAAGGGTTTCCTTTTCTCCACATCCTTGCCAACACTTGTTTGTTAACTTATCGATGATAGCCATACTGACAGGTGTGATGTGATATCTCATTGTGGTTTTAATTTGCAGTTTTCTGAGTATTAGTAATGTTGAGCATCTTTTCATATGTCTCTTGGCCGTCTGTATGTCTTCTTTGGAGAAGTATCTATTCAGGTTCTCTGTCAACTTTTTAATTGTATTTTTTTTGGGGGGGTAGTATTGAATTGTATAAATTCTTTATAAATTTTGGATATTAACACCTTATCAGATGTATTATATCATTGGCGAATATGTTCTCTGATTCAGTGGGTTGCCTTTTCATTTTGTTGATGGTTTCCCTTGCTGCACAAACAACATTTTAGTTTGATGTGGTCTTAGTATCATTATGAGAAATGCCTGAGGTTTTACTATCTATGTTTACTTCTAGGATTTTTATGGTTTCATATCTTACAATTAAGTCTTTGATCCATTCTGAGTTTATTCTTGTGTGTGGTACAAGAAGGTGGTTAGATTTCATATTTTCACATATACCTGTCCAATTTTCCAAACACCATTTATTGAAGAGACTGTCTTTACTCCATCGTTTGCTCTTGACTCCTTTGTCAAATATTAATTGAAGATAAAGGTGTGGTTTATTGCTGGGCTCTCTGTCCTGTTCCATTGACCTATACGTCTGTTTTTATGCCATTACCATGCTGTTTTTATTACTCTGGCTTTGTAATATAGTTTGATATAGGTAGTGTGATTCCTCTAACACTGTTCTTCTTTTTCAAGATTATTGTTGCTATTTGGGGCCTTTTGTGGTTCCATATAAATTTATGGAATATTTTTTGTAGTTCTGTGCAAGGTATCTTGTTAGGAATTTAGTTGAATCTATAGATTGCTTTTGGTAATATGGACATTTTAATGATGTTAATTCTTTCCATCAATGAAAATGGTATATGCTTCCACTTATTCCTATTTTCAATTTCTTTCTTCAGTGACACACACATTTGAAAATGCACACTTTTATTTTCATAGTTCAGATTCCATTTTTGCAGCATAATTTATTTAACCTGAAATAAGGACTTTGGCCCATTGCCTCATTAAATTTATATTGATAATTATATTGATAATCTATTCTTTCCAGATTAAATATGAACAAATTCATTTTACTTTTGAATATTTGTTTTTCTAATATAACAAACTTACTAAGATTATGTTTAGAAAGAACCTTAAAATTTTTCCACCAGGCAGAATTCATAAAAAACACTAAAAATATTAACTATTGAAGTACTAAAACTTCAAAATTGAAAATACTAATTTATTTGCTAATATTGATCTCCTATGTTTAAATATCATGAAAAAGTTTGAGTGTCATTTTGTTTTATACTGCTATTTGGGGTGCTTTTGTAAAAATAAGGAATAGAATATTAAAATATTTTATATATTTTAATAGAAGCAGTTCTTATTTCACTCATTAATAATCATTAATCATGATTTTTATAACAGTAAGTTTTCATGTATTTCATCTAATAATATAGCATTCTTCCAGTATTTTTGGCTCAATGGTACTAATACCAACATTTTAAGAATATAAGTCTTTTGTGGAGAAAATAATAAAATTAATCCAAAATATATGGGATGGATATTCCACTGCTGTGTACTGATAACAAATTCTGAATTGTTTGTGGCTGGCACCTGTTCCAGTTGGCCCCATTCTATTTTAATTATTTGGTGTCCAAATCATAAGAGGTGTAAATATTTTGAATACCTTTCCTGCACTCATTATTTGTATAGTTTCCCATTCTACCTGTTAATATTTACTGTACTATGACGTAGTGCTTATGTAAGGTTTATAAAAATTCTGTCCTTTAGTTCTTGATTGTTCATATTACATTTATGTTTAGGTATGAGTTTGTCTTGTTCTTACTCCTTAATACATCCAAGTTTTAAAATAATGTTGACATCATTGACTCCATTCTGCACAGTAACAAAGTGATTTCAAAATTTTTCAAATATGATTTTTTATTTTTTATTTTCAAAGAATTATAAATTCACAGGAAATAAACAAATATATAGGAAGGTCCCAAACAGCTCACAAAGGCTTCCCCAATGTTAACTTCTTCCTTAAATAAAATACAATATCAAAATCAAGAAAATGACATTGGTATAATTCAAAGACTTTATTCATAGTTTTAGAAGTACTTTGTGTGTGTGCATGCATGTGTGTGTGTAGTTCCATGAAATTATATCACATATCTAGTTCCATGGAACTATGACCACAGTCAAGATTCAGAACTGTTCTATCACCAGAAGGCTTGCTCATGCTATCACTTTACTGCCATATACTACATCTCCTCCCCCTACACAGCCCCTAACCCTTAACAACCACTAATCTGTGCTCCATTTCAATTAGAGTGTTATTTCAAAAAATGTTACACAAATGAAATTATACAGGGTGGGGCAAAAGTAGTTTTACAGTTGTTTGTATGGAAAACGATACAATAAATAATAATACAAAAATAAACGTTGTGTTTTGTGTACTTACAACTGTACACCTATGTTTGCCCTACCATGTTCAGTGTCTAAACTTTTGGGATTGAATTTTGACTCAATTTAATTTTAGTGCACATATCAGTGGTTTGCTGCTTTTTGTATACCATTGTCTATTTAAACATTTACCCTATGAAAGACATCTGGGTGGTTTCCCCTTTTTAGCTACTATGAATAAAACTGCTACAGACGTTCATACAGGTTTCATGATGCACATAGATTTTATTTGTTAATGACAAGTGCCCAATAGCACAATGCTAGGTTAAATAGAAAATGCATTTTTAGTTTTTGAACAAACTGCCACACTGTTTTCCAAGCTGGCTATACCCTTTTACATTTCCACCAGCAGTGACTGAGTGATGCAGTTACTCTGCATCCTTGATAGCATTTAGTGTTATGGCTATTTTTATTTTAGCCATTGTGATACATACACTATGAAAATATTGTGTTTTTAATTTGTGTTTCCCTAATCATTAATGGTATTGAACATCTTTTCATGTGATTACTGCCATTTGTATATCCTGCTCAGTAGCATATCTGATTGTGTCTTTTGCTCAGTTTTTAATTAGACTGTGTTTTTAATTCAGTTTTGAGAATTCTTTACATAATCTAGATATAAGTTCCCTTATCAGATATGTTGTTTTCAAACATTATCTCTCGGCCTGTAATTAGTTTTTTCATTATCTTAACAAGGTCTTTTGCAAAAAAATATTATAATTTTGATTGAGTACAATTTATGATGTTTTTCTTTTATGAGTCATGCTTTTTATATCAAGTCTAAGAAATCTTCATCTAGTCCTAGATGCCTAAATTTTCTCATTTTAAAAAACTGTGTAGTTTTATATTTCACATTTAAGTTTGCAATTTATTGATATTTTGAATTAATTTTTATATAAAGTGTAAGATTTAGGTTGAAGTTCATTTTTCCCCCTATATGGATATCTAATTGCTCCATCACCATTTGTTTAAAAGGCCTTGCTTCCTCCATTAAATTGTGTGTATACCTTTGTCATAAATCGATGGGTTCCATTGATCTATGTGTTTATCTGTGTGCTAGTACTACTCTGCCTTGATTACGGTAGCTATATAGTAAGCACTAATATTGGGTAGACTGATACTTCGTCGTTTATTCTTTTAAGATGGTGATGAAAGATAGGTGTTTCAATTAATCAGGAAGAGATAATAATTCTGAAGTTGTGTGCTGTGCTCTTAATAGAATCTCATTATATAAAGAGAAAAAATGACATATCTTAAAAAAGAATTTGAAAATTTTACTATCGGAGTATAATGATTTAGTGTACCTCTCTTACTATCCAATACCTTAAAAAGAAAAATACATCAGATTTAAATAGCAGAAGCAGTATTCTTGATTGAAAAGTCATGTGTAGATACTGCATTTAACAAATAGAGAATATTTCTCTCAAGCACACGTAATACTTTACAAACATTTAATACATAGTATTCAAAAGAGGAAGTCTCAGCAAAGTTCAGAAATGACATTCCCATATTACAGAAAAACTTAATTAAATATCCATGAAAAGAAAACTAAAATACTCTCCATACTTGGAAATTTAAAAACATTTCCTTTTTCCATAATTTTATTAAGATGTAACTGACAAATAAAATTGTGTCAGGTTAAAGTATGCAATGGGATGATTTTATACACACATATATTGTGAAATGATTAACACAATAAGGTTAGTTAATACATGCACCAGCTCTAATAATTACCTTTTTGTTTGTATATTGAAAACATTTAAGATTTATTCTCTTAGCAACTTTCAAGTATATAATACATACCACTAACCATAGTCATCATGCTGTCCATTAGTTCTCCAAAAAGTATTCATCTCATAACTGGAAGTTTTTACCTTTTGACCAATATCTCCCCATTTCCCCCATTCTTAGCCCTTACTAACCACTATTCTACTTTGTTTTTATGAGTTCAACTTGTTTAGATTCCATGTATTTATGAGATCATATTTCAGTGTCTTATTATACTTAGTATAATGCCCTCAAGATCCATGTATGTTGTTGCAAATGCCAGCATTTCCTTCTTTTTTTATGGCTGAATAATATACCACCATATAGATATACCACACATTCTTTATCCATTCATCCCTCATTGGACACTTAGGTTATTTCCATGTCTTGGCTATTGTGAATCAAGCCACAGTGAACACAGGAGTACAGAGCTTTCTTTAAGGTAATGATTTAATTTCTTCCAATATATAAGACTCAGAAGTGGGAGTGTTGAATCATATGGTAATTCTATTTTTAGTTTTTTTGAGGTATCTTCCTACTGTTTTCCATAAGTGGTTGTACCAACTTGCATTCCTATAGACACTGCACAAGTGTTTACTTTTTCCACATCCTCACCAATACCGGATATCTCTTGTCTTTTTGGTAATTGTTCCTCTAAAAGTGTGAGGTGATATTTCCTTGTGTTCTCATTTGCATTTCCCTGATGATTACTGATGTTGAACACCTTTTCATGTTTATTCAAGTACTTGGCCCTTTTTTAATTGGATTATTTGTTTTATTTTTGTTCTTGCTATTGAGTTTATTAGTTCCTTATATATTTTGGGTATTAACCCCTTTTCAGATATGAGGCTAAAACCATAAATCCATAATAATGGTTTGCAGATGTTTTCTGCCATTTTATAGGCTGTGTTTTCATTTTGTTGATTGTGTGTGTGTGCTGTGCAGAAACTTTATAATTTTGTAAGTTCCACTTGTTTATGTTTGCTTTTGATGTGGTGTTATATCCAGAAAATAGCTGCGAACACCAAGGTCAAGGAGCTTCCTCCATATGTTTTCTTTTAGGAGGTTTATGGCTGCAAGTCTTACATGTACATCTTTAATCTATTTCAAGTTAACTTTTTAGAATGGTGAAAGATAGGGGTCCAACTAAATTTTTCTGAATGTGAATATCAGTTTTCCCTATACCATTTATTGAAGAAACTATTTTTTCCGTATTACATGTTCTTGGCTCCCTTATCAAATATTAGTTGACCATACATCCATGAATTTATTTTGGGATCTTTATTGTATTCCTTTTGTCTGTGTCTTTTTTTAATGCCAGAACCATATGGTTTTGATTATTTTAGTTTCATAATACGTAGTAGTTTGAAATCAGGAAATGTGATGCTTCCATCTATGCTGTTGTTGCTCTTTCCTCTGGATTGCTTTGGCTCTTTTGGGTCTTTTGTAGTTCCATATGAATTTTAGGATTTGCCTTTTCTATTCTGTGAAAAATGTCATTGGCATTATGGGAGAGATTGCACTGGATGTACAAATGGCTTTAGGTAGCATGGACGTTTTAACAATATTCATTCACTCAGCCTCTAAGAATGGGCTGTCCATCCACATGTATGTGTCGTGTTCACTGTCATTCATCTGTAGCTCATAATCTTCAGTGCACAGATCTTTCACCTGCTTAGTTTCATTTTTTATTGTTTTGATGCTACTGTAAGTCAGACTTCTTTTTTAAAGATAATTTATTATGAGTGTATAGAAAAGCAGCTAATTTTATATATGGTATCTTTCTATTTTACAACTTTCTTAAATTTGTTGACTAGTTCTAATAGTTTTTTATGGTGTCCTTCAGATTTTCTACATATAAGAATATATCATCTACATATAGAAACAAGTTTACTTCTTTCTTTTTGATTTGGATGCCTTTTACTTCTTTTACTTGCGTAATTACTCTGGCTTGGACTTGTAGTACTATGTTGAACAAAATGGTGAGAGTGGTTACCCTGATCTTGTTCCTGATCTTAAAGAAAAAACTCCCATCCTTCTCCATTGAGTATGTCTGCTGTGGGCTTGTCAAATATGGTTTTTATTATGTTAGGTAGAGCCCTTCTCTACCCAATTTTTTTAGACTTTTTTATTATGAAAGGATGTTAATTTTCTCAGATGCTTTTTGTGAATTATTGAGATGATCATATAATTTTTATCTTTCAGCCTATTAGTGTGATGTATCACATTTATTGATTGTATATGTTGAGCCATCCTTATGTCCCAGTGAGAAGTCCCACTTCATCACAATATATGATCCTTTTAATATGCTGCTGAATTCAGTTTGCTAATATTTTGTTCAGAATTTTTCAATCTATCTTTATCAGGTATGGCCTGTAATCTTTTGTTGTAGTTTTCTTATCTGACTCTGATATCAGGGGAGTGCTGTTCTCATAAAATAACTTCAGGAGTATTCCCTACTCTTCAATTTTTAGAAGAGTATGAGCAGGATTGACATTAATTCTTATTTAAATGTTTCCTGGAACTTATCCAGGAAACCATCTGATTCTGGGCTTTTCTTTGTTGGGAGGATTTTCTTTTACTAATTCAACCTCTTTACTCATTATTCATCTTTTTATGTCTATTTCTTTCTGATTCAGTCTTGGTAGGTTGTATGTTTCTAGGAATTGTCTCATTTCCTCTAGGTTATTCAATTTACTTTGTATAGTTGTTCATAGTATTTATGAGCCTTTGTATTTCTGTGTTATCAGTTATACTACCTTCTATTTCAATGTTTATTTCTGAGTATTCTCTTTTCTTTAGTTAGTCTAGCTAAATATTTGTCAATTTTACCTCTCTTTATCATAAAACTTCTTAGTTATCTGTATTTTTCTGCAGGGCGGGTTTCTCTCTCATTTATTTCTGATCTGATCTTTGTTATTTCTGTCCTTCTGACTTTGGGCTTACTTTGTGGGCTTACTTTGTTGTTCTTTTTTTAGTTCCTTAATATAAAAAGTTAGGTTCTTAAATTTGAGTTTTTTTCTTAATGTAGGCATCTATTGCCACAAATTTCCTCTCGGTGCTTCTTTTGCTGTATCCTGTAAGTTTTGGTATATTGTATTTTCATTTTCAATTGTTTCCAGATATTTTTCATTTACGTTTTGATTTTTTCTTTGATCTATTTGCCTTGTCATGATTGTGTTAATTTCCACATATTTGTCAGTTTTCCCATTTACCTCCTATTATTTATTAATTTCTAGTTTTATTTATTGTGGTCAAAAAAGATACTTGGTATTATTTCAGTATGTTTACATTATCTAAGGTTTATTTTTATCCAGGAGAATGGTCCATGTTCACTTGAGAAGAATGTGTATTCTGCTGCAATGGAATGAATGTTATATATGTGTCTAAGTTCATTTGTTCTAAGTATAGCTCAAGTCCAATGTTTTCTTATTGATATTCTCTCTGGATGACCTATCCATTGATGAAAGTGGAATACTGAAATCCCCAACTATTATTGCATTATTGTTTCTTTTTATTCTTTAAGACCTATAAGTACTTATTTAATATATCTATGTTCTTTGCTGGTGCATGTATATTTACAATTTTTACATTCATTTGATTAATGTACCCCTTGGTCATTATGTAATGACCTTCTTTGTCTCTCATTAAAGTTTGTGACTTAAAGTATAATTTGCCTAAGTGTGGCTACCTCTTCTCCTTTTTGGACTTTTAAAATGGACATTTAAAATTAAATCTTTTGCCCAGGCTGATGGGGCTCAGTGGATTGAGTGCTGGCCTGCGAACTGAAAAGGTCACCAGTTCAATTCCTGGTCAGGGCATGTGCCTGGGTTGTGGGCCAAGTCCTCAGTTTGGCATGTGTGAGAGGCAACTGATTGATGTATCTCTCACACATTGGTGTTTCTCTCCCTTTCTTTCTCCCTCCCCACCCCTCTTTCTAAAAATAATTTTTAAATAAATTGAATTAAATTAAATTAAATCTTTTATTTTTTGTAGGCAGCGTCCCTGTTTTGTTTTGGCATATAGATTCCAGCCTATTTTATTGTCTGTGTTTCCAAATACAATACAGTTTTCAGAGCCCTTCCAGTGCTATTTTGGTCAGCTTATTTCTTCTTACTTGGGAGTTTCTGATAAATCCCTGCTGGTGCCATCTGCAAAGTATGAAAGGCTCTTTCCTGAGTTGTCCATCACTAGTAGGAATGTGGGACCCTGTATCTGTGGAATAGAAAGTTTCCCTTGTCTATATTTTCTGCCTACCTGATACTGGCAGATGTAGAGTAGAGGATGGATCACTGGCTTGGGATCCACTGATGCTACCACTGCAGCTATAGCAGGTCACCACTCCTGATGGAAGATTTATTGACTTTCCTGCATTTGACAGATGACACCACTATAGGTGAAAAGGGACCCACCACTATGGCTGGTTATAGATGGTGGGATAAGGCTGTCCCCATGTCCTTTTCCACCTACAGTGGCTGGCTTCCCTTTCCCTAGTCCTATGGCCAGAAAGAGTAGGCTTTCTCATTTGTTTGCATGCTTTTTTGTTTATATATGTCTGTTGGTGTCCCAAGCAGAAAGCATCCCGGGAACTCAAGATATATAAGAAATAAAGAAAAACGTGGGAACTCATAGTGATGTCATTCTTCAAATCACGAGGTCCCTAGCCAATCTACTTTCTTTTTTTCTACCTTTCCAGTATTTTTAATGTCTGTTGAACTATTTCCAGGGTATTTAAAGGGGAGAACAGGGAAAAGTAAGTCTACACCACCATGCCTAAGACCACATGTCTAAATATGACTTCTCATACTAAATTATTACAATACTTTAAAGCTAAAGAGTATTTTTCCCTACACTTTTTCTGTTAAATCTACCAACACACTGTGAGTTAGGTTAAAATTTTTCACTTCTTTCCTTGCCTTTATTTGTTGAATAAAGGTAATTTTCTTCTAGAAAAAAAATTTTTTTCACTCCCACTTTTCAGGTAATGATCCTATAGTTCAAAATTTTAAAGACCTTTCTTAACAAATGTAAATAGAAAGTAAGGCTTGAATCCAGGCCACATGAATTCAAGGTGGATCTGAATGTTAAGACATTGTACAATATGACAAGATGCTTTAGCTAAAGACATTAAGCCTTAAAAATGTTTTTAAAGTAGTGAAAAATATTTTTTACTTTAAAATTTTGTATTTAAAATAAATTTTAAAAAACTTAAAATATAAATCCCATGTGATTTATGTTTTTAAGTTAACAGAATAAATTTAGCTCTAAAAGATATTTTAAAATGTGTATTAATTTATAGTCTGTGTTCCTCACTTTAAAAAACCAAACAAGCTTCTATTAAGAAAATTCCTAAAAAATGTTCACTACAGTTCACATAATGTTGGAACAGTTCCTCTGAGAGCTAAATGTGGGTCTCGGTCAATCATACTGTGAGGCTCAGCATTATGTATCTATCAGAGGTTAGATCTGTTCACTAATGTAGAAAGCAAAATAGAAAAGTAAAGCACTCATCTGAATATTACAGACAAGTTATTTCAGAAGTGGGAGAAATAGATCCAGCTCATCAACCCTAAGCCAAGTAATTAAACATAAACTATTGCCTTATACTTAAAAAAAGAAAACAGGCTTAATTTCTGTTGCTGAGCTGAAATGATCTGATTTCCCATCTTGGTACCTATAATTTTAAGGTTTCCTAAATGATATGCACCACAAAGCAGTGTTTCCCAAAGCTGATGATTATTTAAAAAGCAAACTTTTTGTAATATAATCTAATGTATAATTGCGACCTAACTGCCAAGCATCTCAAAGCGTCTCATATATATACACATACCTATAGGTGAGGGCCTACCCACATTACTATTGTAAATCAATGTCTTCAAGGAATTATATTTCCAAGAGCTCAGGATTTTATGTGCTTTTTCGTAAAAATACATTGAGCTTAAAAATTTGCCCTCAGACAAAAAGGAGCATCCATTATTCATTGTTTTTATAACCAAAATTATGTGAAGAACCCAAAGAGGTTTAGAATCACCACTTTGAATCAGCAAACAAAAATCAGTGTGAAATCTTATTGACTGTTATTTGTCCTTGAACTTCTTATTAGTAATAATAAATCATGAATATTACACTATTATCAGTTTTTTAAATATTTATTTATTTATTTTTAGTGAGAGGGGAAGGGATAGCGAAAGAGCGGGAGCAAAACATCAATGTGTGGTTGCCTCTCTCAAGCCCCCTAACCAGGGACCTGGCCTGCAACCCAGGCATGTGCCCCAACTAGGAATCGAACCAGCAACACTTTGGCTCACAGGTTCATACTCAGTCTACTGAGCTACACCATCTGGGGTCTATTATCAATTTTTGATTCATAGAACTAAATCTTGACATTTTGTATTGGTTTCTCAGTATTTGTTTTCATTTTAAAAAAGGTCTTAGCTCTTCATTTCCACGCTGTATTTTCACAGCTTACTTTAATTTACATCCTTTCTCTATATCTTTATATTTGTTTGCTGAACCCAAGTCTTGCCTTTCAAGCTGTTCTATTTGCTCTTCCAGTGTTAAGAAGCTACAAAAAAATGGACTTTTACTTCTTATTCTAGTGTTCAATTCTTACACATAAGTCACTTCACTTCTTTTAAGATAGACTATCTACCTGCAAACAAAGCAAGTTGACCCACTCATCCATATGACAAATATTTATTGGATAGCCATTCTGCTAGTAGAATTGAGCTATGACCCTTGAAAAATGCAAATAAATGCAATACCCAAACCCATTTTTCAAAGAGCTGTGTAGTTGAAAGGACAATATACTAACCTCTCCAATATAATAAGGAAAGTTTAATAATAATTAAACTTTATTATAATATAATATAATATAATATAATATAACAATATAATATAAATAATATATAATATTATATATTATATATTATTTGATATATAAATAATAAATATAATATAATATAATATAAACATAAATATAATATAAAATAATATAACAATATAATAAGGAAAGTTTAATAATAATTAAACAACTGATTCCGAACAGGAATGCTCAGGGATGGCTAGATGAAAGAGATGGAATTTGAGCAGAATTTTTCAAAATACATTGTATTGATTATGCTATTACAGTTGTCCCATTTTTTCTCCCCTTTATTCCCCTCTTCTCAGTACCCACCTCCCACCAGCATTTCCCTTTTTCAGTTTATGTCCAAGGTCATACATATTAAGTTCTTTAGCTTCCCCATTTCCCATACTATTCTTAACTTCCTCCTCTCTATGTTGTACCTACCAATTATGCTTCTTATTCCCTGTACCTTCCCCCCATTCTATCTCTCCACCTCCCCACTGAAAACCCTCTATGTGATTTCCATTTCTGTGGATCTCTTCCTGTTCTAGTTGTTTGCTTAGTTCATTTTTGTTTTTGTTTTATTTTTTTAAGTTCAGTTGTTGATAGTTGTGAGTTTGTTGTCATTTTACCATTCATATTTTTTATCTTCTTCTTTTTCTTAGATAAGTAGCTTTAACATTTCATAGAATAAGGGCTTGGTAATGATGAGTTCTCCTTTAATTTGACCTTATCTGGAAAACACTTTATTTGCCTTTCCATTCCAAATTATATCTTTGCTGGATAGAGTAATCTTGGATGTAGGTTCTTGCCTTTCATGACCTGTAAGGTTTCTTTTGAGAAGTCAGCTGATAGTCTTATGGGAACTCATTTGTAGGGAACTGTCTCCTTTTCTCTTGCTGCTTTTAAGATTCTCTCCTTTTCTTTAATCTTTGTTAATATAATTATGATGTGCCTTGGTATGTTCTTCTTTGGGCCCAACTTCTTTGGGACTCTCTGAATTTCCTGGACTTCTTGGAAGTCTATTTCCTTCACTGGATTAAGAAAGTTCTCCTTCATTATTTGTTCAAATAAGTTTCCAGTTCCTTGCTCTTCCTCTTCTCCTGCTGGTGCCCCTATGATTCAGAAGCTGGAACATTTAAAGTTAGTTGTCCTGGAGGTTTCTAAGCTTCTCCTCATTTTTTCTGAAATGTTCTTCCTTCATTCTGTTCTTCCTGAATGTTTATTTCTTCCTTTTGGTCCAGATCGTTGATTCGAGTTCTGCCTTCCTTCCCTTCACTGTTAGTTCCCTGTGCATTTTTAATATTTCACTTTTCATAGACTTTTCCTCTACTTTGCAACCATACTCAACCATATCCTTGAGCATTCTGATTACCAGTGTTTTGAACACTGCATCTGATAGGGTGACTATCTCTTCATTGCTTAGTTGTATTTTTTCTAGAGCTTTATCTGTTCTTCATTTGGGCCATATTTTTTTGTCTCAGTGCACCTGTGACATTGTAAGGGGTGGAACCTTAGGTATTCACCAGGGTTGGCAACTTGGGTTAAGCAGGGCAATGCAAGTTGCTTCATTGTGGTTCTATGTGTGGAGGATGGGTCCAAAAGGGAACAATGTCACTTGCTCAGCTCTCTGCCAGCATTCAGTCACTTCCCCTGCTACCTACAAACAAATTGGGCCCTTCTAGTGCTGATTCCCAGGTGGGTGGGTTTGTGTACATTCTAGGATCCTGTGGGTCTCTCCAACAAACTCTCCTGTGAGGCTGGGAGATCCTCCCACCATCTCAACCCCCACAGATTTTTTCAGTCAAATGTTTTGAGACTTTATTTCCCTGTGCTGGAACCCTTGCTTGTATGGTCTGTCTCACACCCGAGTTGTTCCTCCTGATTATATGCACACAAATGTTGGACCACATGCTCTGCCAGCTGCCGCTGCCTTGCCACAGGTCCTCTCTACCTGGCTGCCAGTCTTCACCCCTCCTACCAGTCTAGATAAATGCTTCTTCTTTAACTCCATGGTTATCAAACTTCCCTACAGTTCAATTTTCTGTCAGTTCTGGTTGTTTTCTATTTTTAAATTTGTTGTTGTCCTTCTTTTGGTTGTATGAGGAAGCAAAGTGTATCTACCTACACCTCCATTTTTGTCAGATGGAGTTTCAGCAGAGTTTTAAAGATGACTGGACTTTCAGTCAGGCTTAATGTTCAGCTTCGGTTGAATTGCTCATTTGGCGACTTTCCCTTTTCTCTCTACTCCTTCTCCCTGGTTGTTGCTTCCTTTTCCATGGCTTGGCCTATCACCTATATGCTGATGATTCTCAATTTTTTCTTTCAACTTTGATCGTATGTTTTTGGTTATAAGCACAATACTATATCCATTCCTCATTACTCCATGAGGTTTTGTTTTATCATGTTTTTACTGCTTATATAATTTTGATAGCTCCATTCTCCACCCCTACCGTAACCAGGTCTATATTTTGTATACTTTCTTTCCTTTCAAATCTTTCTTAAAAAAACAGCCCTGGCTGGCGTAGCTCAGTGGATTGAGCGCGGGCTGGGAACCAAAGTGTCCCAGGTTCAATTCCCAGCCAGGGTACATTCCTGGGTTGCAGGCCATAACCCCCAGCAACCGCACATTGATGTTTCTCTCTCTCTCTCTCTTTCTCCCTCCCTTCCCGCTCTAAAAAATAAATAAATAAAATATAAAAAAAAACAACTTATTAAACCTATTTTTTCATTACTAAACTATTACTCATACATGTGTTCTTTTTTTAATATATTTTATTGATTATGCTATTACAGTTGTCCCATTTCCCCTCTTCTCTTCCCTCCACCCTGTACCCCCTCTCCCACCCACGTTTCCCCGCTTTAGTTCATGTCCATGTGTCATACTTATGAGTTCTTTAGCTTCTACATTTCCTGTACTATTCTTGCCCTCCCCCTATCTATTTTCAACCTACATTCTGTGCTACTTATTCTCTATACCTTTTCCCCCTCTCTCCTCCTCCCACCCCTCTGCTGCTAACCCTCCATGTGCCCTCCATTTCTGTGGTTCTGTTCCTGTTCTAGTTGTTTGCTTAGTTTCTTTTGGTTTTGCTTTAGGTGTGGTTGTTAATAATTGTGAGTTTGCTGTCCTTTTACTATACATGTCTTTTCTTTATCTTCTTTTCTTAGATAAGTCCCTTTAGCATTTCATAAAATAAGGGCTTGGTGATGATGAACTCCTTTAACTTGACCTTATCTGAAAAGCACTTTATCTGCCCTTCCATTCTGAATGAGAGCTTTGCTGGATAGAGCAATCTGGGATGTAGGTCCTTGTCTTTCATGACTTGGAATATTTCTTTCCAGCCCCTTCTTGCCTATAAGGTCTCTTTGGAGAAATCAGCTGACAATTTGATGGGAATTCCTTTGTAGGTGACTGTCCCCTTATCTCTTGCTGCTTCTAGGATTCTCTCCTTCGTTTTTACCTTGGCTAATGTAATTATGATGTGCCTTGGTATGTTTCTTCTTGGGTCCAACTTCTTTGGGGCTCTCTGAGCTTCTTGGATTTCTTGGAAGACTGTTCCCTTTGCCAGATTGGGGAAGTTCTCCTTTATTATTTGTTCAAATACGTGC
Source organism: Phyllostomus discolor (assembly GCF_004126475.2). Classification (NCBI taxonomy): domain Eukaryota; kingdom Metazoa; phylum Chordata; class Mammalia; order Chiroptera; family Phyllostomidae; genus Phyllostomus; species Phyllostomus discolor. The sequence goes on from NC_040912.2 coordinate 43,431,960, forward strand.
TCAATCTGTTGTTTTCCCCTTTCGATTCTGGTACCCCTATAATTTGGATATTGGAACGTTTAAAGGTGTCTTGGATGCTCTTAAGGTTTTCCTCAATTTTTTGAATTCTTATTTCATCATGCTTTCCTGCTTGGTTGATTCTATCTTCCTTCTGGTCCACTGTATTGTTTTGAGACTCAGATTTCTTCCTTTCACTATTGGCTCTCCTCTGTGTATCTTCCTGCATCTCTTTTATGGTAACCTGCATCCTTTCATCCAAATTGCACCCAAAATCAACCAATTCCGTGAGCTTTCTGATCACCAGTGTTTTGAACTGCGCATCTGATAGATTGGCTATTTCTTGGTCGCTCAAAAGGATGAGTTCTGGGGGACTGATCTGTTCTATTGGAAACATATCTTTCCCTGTCTCTCCCCCCCCCCTCCGCCTGGTCGCTCTTGTTACGGTGGGGGGCGGAGCCTTAGGTGTTCACCGGGGCTGGGCACCCCAGTCGCTAGATTGTGATGTTATATGTGGGGGCGGGGGCGGGATCGGGGACGGGAGGGAACAATGGCGGTAGTTCCATTCTCCTGGGCTCAGACCCTTCTCTGGGATCCTGGGCTGCGAGCTCTGCCCTGGTCCACAATCGCTGCCTCACTGGCTCCGCCAGCCACAGCTTGCGTACTCAGGGATCACCGCTGCGTTCTTGTGCCCCGGATGGCTGTCGCGCCAATTTCGTGCCAAATTTTCCCTGACCTCCGAGAGCCGCCAACCCACGCCAGCCTGCGCCCGCCTGGCTCATCTTCTCCTACCAGTCTGAATATATGGGTCTACTTCAACTTCTTGGCTGTCCGACTTCCATTCAGGTAAATCCTCCGTCAGTTCTGGGTGTTATTCTATCTGTAAATTATTGTTGTTCTAATCTTGGTTGTGCGAGGATGTACAGTGCGTCCACCTATTCCTCCATCTTGCCGGAAGTCCTCATGTGTTCTTTTAATCTTTTGTCAGTGGTTTCTTCTGTGAAATCCTTAATGCAAGAAAATATTTCTTAAACTTTATAAAATTTATTTTTTAATGTCTCTTTCCAAGTGGATATGCCCTTTTACCAGTCACAGTAATGGACCATTCAGCTACTCTCTCAGTCCTTGCTTTTCATAATCAACATAAATCCAGAATTTGTGTTATTATATTCAAGATGCCACATGATTTCTGTTTCACTACATTTGGTTTCTTTTTCTAGGGAACACTGCCAGCTGTTGTTATTGTTTTCTCTATTTCACTCTGATTGCTGATGTGTTATGAAAAAAAAATCAGAGATAAGTATTCTTGGATCTTCCTTTAGAGTAAAGTTTAAAAGCTTCAAGCACCGACATGATATATTGAAAAAGCATAGATTTTATCTCCAAATGCTGGGGAAACTCCTTACAAAATTAGGGCCCAAGAAAGGGAAAGAGGAGCATACAACTTGACATAACATAGTCATCTTGGACATCATAGTACTTTTCAGTTCACTAAAACTGCAACAAAAAACATCAGCTTCCAGTAGTTTAGACAAGAATATCAGGGGATTCACCCTTGAATTGAGTTCTGTATGTTTGTGTAAACACTTTTTCTGAGTTTAATAAATCTGTATTTAAAAAAACTTACATTTGCTTCTCCCCCTCAAATGGAGAAATTACCATTAATTTCTATAGATAGAAGATTATATGTCTTCATTAGTATCTGTATGGGTTAATGTTCCCCTAGTTTTATTTGTCCACTTGACATTCAGGTTCCAATGACAACATGAATTGCTCTGTACAAGAATTTGGCCTCTTGAAAATGGTAGCTTAGTTTAGCCTTATTTAAAATTTCAACGTCTCACTTCAAATTTTGCATCTGTGATCCCTCTTGCTTTGTCTAATAATAGTGCCTGTCAGTTTTCAATCACTGTTCATATTTAATTTAATTGGAATCCTAGTGCCTGGAGCTATATCATATTAGCTCTTTTTCCAACATAGTTTTAAAATTGCCTTTTCCTACAGTCTGAAGCTGCCTTGTGAATTTTCTTGAGAGCATAACTGAATGATTATTCCTTTTCCTAAGCTGAAGTACTATCATACAGATTTTTTAAAAATCATCATCAGAAAACTTATAACTCACAACTCACCAGGTGCCTGAAACCATAAAAGCAATGATGCCTTTACAAAGTTTGTTGGGAGAAAGTCCAACTTGAAGGTAAATAAATAAATATATGTAGTAGTATATTTTTTTCTCAAATAGAATAACATTGCTATTGGTTTATTCTCACAGTAATACCAGTATCTGAAAATACCTTTGTAAACTGGAAGGTACAAAAGCACATAAGTGGTGTTTTATGTCACAGTGAGGTAGCACATGTAAACCACTAGGCACTAGAGTCTGTGCCTGGTGATGAGAGGGACTCAGATGGTAATGAGAAACAAAGCACTGAGTTTGAGAAGGATGTAGCTGTTTCATGGCTATTTCACCTTTTATATGTATCTGATCGAAGGGCTCATTTAATACTTGTCCTCACTCCTTTCCTTCCACTTTCAGCCTCTTTCATTTAATGGCACCTGTCTTAGAGTTTTCTAATAGTGAGTGTATTGGGAATGAGGTATATAGAAGAAGTATTGGGTTTAGATCTCTAAAAGGAAACCATTATATCCATGTATTATGGCATAAAAGATTAACATAGGAAGTGTGTGTATATGTGTTTGTTCCTGTGTGTACTATCTATCAATGGTCACAGTGAAGTAGTATGATATGAGTGATGCATCTGGGTTAACTGCAGAACACTTTTTTTTTTAAAAAAAAGGGTTTTGTGCTATGTTTTTTAAAAATGAAAAGACTTTTAAAAATGAAGAGATTTGTCAGGAAAGAGAAGAAAAACAAAATAAATGTGTTATACACATAGTTTGACTTGAGGAGGATTTTGGGCAGAAGAAAACAAGTAGGTTTTCCTAACTAACACTGAGACTAAAGCAGGTATAGTCATAAAAAAAGTATAAAAGTAGGTGAGCATATTGATATGAAAGGCAGAAAAGTTATAAAATTGTAGGCAATCAGGAGCAAGTGTTTGTATATCATAAAAAGTCAACAGATAAGTTTCATTATCCTATGTATGAAGGTCTTAAGCCATAGAAAATGTGGTGCTGACTCCAACCAGGAAGCTTACAGGTTACTTGAGGAATGGCAAGGGGACCAGATGGTAACAATTCAAAGGTACCTACATGAGTTCTTATTGCATGTTCTGTGATTTCACACTTTATCTACTTTTGTGGGTATTAATTATTTACAAAACATTTATTTTCTTAAATATTTTTATAAATATAAAATTTTGCCTTAACAAGCATTCAATGAAATAGGAAAAATAATGTTCAGATTAAGAGACCAAGACCTAGAAAGGTACAATGATTTGCCCAAATGAGTAGCCCTGCAGTTAGCATCCTTTCCTTATAATTTCTTAGTTAGTGACCTTTTCTCATACTATTCTACCATTTTGCCTGGGACAGAGTTCAGGGATAAATATCCATCAAAGTGTCCCTGGGATTTATAATGCTCACTACTTCCTCTCCTAGAAGATGCTAAGCATCACTGCCATTGTAGCTATCATAAGCAGAAACTGAGAACAAGAACAACATATGTTTAGGATGATGCTATTTAGCATTATTGTACAACTTGGGAATTCATGCTTAGAAAAATGTTTGAGTAATCTCCCAACATTCCATTGGGTTTATAACATCCCATGAGGTGGGACGTTATTACAGTTACCATTTGCTAGCATCATTCAGCACACATGGTACCTGCCATTCTTAGAAATACAGCATTCCTTAAAGAATGGTAAAAGCTGACTTAAACTTGTTAAATGCTTGCTTTGCTTTAAGGGAAATTTTCAGTCATTCAAAAAAAAGGTTTCCTTTCTATTAAAAAAAGGCGTTTGTTGACATTCCACAAGGAAAATGGATCTAGTAAATATTTCTGACTGCTCTGTGGTTCCATAGTCCTTATTGCCTACATGGTCTTTGTCTTGAAAGTTGTTGTTTTTTATACAAAAGATACTTTAATGTTGTGTGTGATGTATGTACATAAATTCATAGACAAGTCCAGCAAAGAAATAACTTAATTTTTAAAACAGAATGTGAGGTAGCAGTTTTGAGATATTAATATAGATTGGTGAACTAAGTTTTTCTATGAAAACAAATTCATTATAGCAGCAAAAATGTGATGCAGTATTTCAAAAGATAAAGAGATGACCATCTTCAAGCCTAGTTATAGTAATAATTTAACACTGTCCAGACAGTTCAGACCACCAAGAGGACACCTAGGACAGTCAGTAAGAATGTGGAACATCTCTGGAGCCACACTACTTGAGTTCAGACCCTGATTCTGCCATTTACTGGCTGTATGAACTTGGACAATTTTCCAAATCTCTGGGTACCTTGGTTTTCTCATCTGTAAATAGAATTAAAAATTTATCTTCTTCACAGGTTACTGTGAAAGTTGAATGCATTATATGTCAGTTCCTGACATATAATGAATACTATATAAGTAATTCTTCCTCTTATTATTATTATTAAGCAAAATATATCATTTTATTTCTAACAATCTTTCCTCAGACTCCAGTTTGGAGAAAATACTGTGAAATTTCTTGGCAATATATATTTAATCATAAATAAAACCCACAGAGTTGATTTTAATACATTCCTATCATCTACTTCATAGTTTCTCTCATTACTATTTTAATATTAATAACTACCAAGTATTAAGTAATTAGTGTGTGCTGTCATCTCACTTAACCTACATAACAGCCCAGTGCACACACAACATCATTATCTACCCACATTTTGCAGAGAAAGAAACTTGCAATTGGTAGATTCTTCTAGTAGACTTATAAATGAAGACTTAGAAAATAAAATATAGGCAAATGTAGTTCCATGTATGTCAGTCTTTTCAAGTCCCACTTCATTTTAATTATTTTGATTGTAGCACGAAATTGCATAACATACTTCCTTTTATAAAAGAGCAACAGATGGTGTCATCCTAAATGTGGCCTTCTTAATGAAATAGAGTTGATTAACATAATTCACTTTTTTAAAGAATAAATTACTTCTGATGCAGTATAATAAGTACTCTGATTAACTTTTGACACAAGATGATTAAAAAGCAATATAAATTTTTCATTCTTAGGTGAGCCTAAGATATGTGTTGCCTTACAAAACAATTTGGGTCAGCCACTGAAATGTATTGCAGCCACAAAACAGAAAGAATCTTAATTCTCACAAAAGATTTAATAAATGTTAGAAACTTTACAAAGAAACACTGGGGTGTTTAATTTTTCTGATAATTATTTCATTTTTCCTTAATATTGCACTTTTCGTATTTTAAGGCTTTCCTTGAAGACATGTTAACATGTGTCTTTTGCTGACTTGATATATCATGAGCTTAACAGCACAGCTAACTTTATTGTTGAGTCTTTTTTCCCAAGGAAGTGACAGCTGTGTGTTTCATTTATCACCAACCCTACCTAACAGACTCATTGTGTTCTGCCAATAGATTGGGATTTTCTTTCTATAAAAGTTTGTTCCTGTAAACATAAACAGATTATTACTTTTCTGTTTTTCTGTGTTCTATGAGAGAAGCAAATTTAGTGGCTAACCCAAATTGTTTCAGAAGTCTATGTATAGTTTATGAATTCCTAAAAAGCAGAAAACGTATATAGTTTTTTGATCACCACAAGCCTAAACTTATCTGGAGCATCAAAAGCAGACTGTGGGAAAAAAAAGGGCAAATTATGTTGATCAACTTTACTCCATTAAAAAAGAAGCACAGGGTCCTTTAATATCTTTGTATAACCAGTCATGCATAATCTCTACCACCAAAAAAAGGAGAAACAATGCTTTAATTAATGCATTTTAATATATTACAACCAATTTATCATAATTAATTCTGCCACAATTTCAACTTTAATTTACAATGCTGATTAAATATTGTTTCTATTGTTTAATGAATGTTCTATATGTAAATGACAAGTTCTACAGTGATAGAGTAAAAAGGTAGAAAATGTAGAATTTTTTTTTAAAGAAAGAGTAATAATCTCTTTTTAAGTTCAGTTCTCTTTGGGTCAATAATGATTCCTCCACCTGTGCCATGCTAGGCAGAGTTAGAAGCTTGGGCTAGAGAGATGAAAAAGGTGGTTTTACAAGATGGTTTTACATCCCGAAGAATGAGACAAACAAATGTTGCGAGCTTTTAGGTGCAAAACAGTAGAGGCTGATTTCACAGAGGGCTTAGGGACCACAGGAGGAAGACTGAATGCCTCCAGGGCATCTTGTAGTTTCTGCATGACTTTTACTGATTGCTCTTAGATTTAAGGCACAATGCTAGGAGGCACTGGGTAGAAGAAACTATGGGTACAAAAATCACAAAGACGGTGGTTCCAGAAAGGATGAGAGGATGGGAATCAGGACTATTAAGAATGAGCTGAGATCCAGTATCCTCAGGATTCCAAATGGGAACATTGGCAATTCCATCCCAGAGGCAAAGTCAATATAAGCAATTTTCCTGCAGAGGAGCCAAGTTAATAAGCTCCAGACTGGTAGCACTAGTGAAAATAGAACATCTCAAAAACAGGTAATTGGGAAAAACAAAATCAACTATTTCTTAAAAGAAACTCCTTAAATTAGGGAAGTGAGAGTTTTTGCACGTGGCACATGGCACATTTTTCTTTACCTACCTGATTCTAAAGGAAAGAGAAATGCAGTCCCATTGGTATGGGCTTAGGGGCACTTTTCAGTTAATCAAGTATGTGCATTTACGTAGCACAGGTTCCTCACTCTGTCACTAAAGAAGAATGAGGTAACGTGGAAGTTACTTCCCCTTATATCATTCTTGAGACACCATGTATTTGAACAGAATACATAATCAAAATGTTTCCCATTTGGCCCAAGTCTCTAAAGGTTCAAGTTCTAGGCTATTTCACAAATATTGGTCAGTTACTTTCGTCCATACAAGTCTTAATTTATTTTAAATAGAAATTAATGGGTGATGTGCCTGGTTTTCATAGGGTGTACATATTTGTGTAATACAATAAATGGATATGTATCATGAATTGTATCTAAACTTTGCCCCTAAGAATCTACAGTTTCCCCCCAAAATCGAGTGTTATGTCTTTAACACTTCATTTTTATTTAACTTTGACTTATTCAAAACAGGAAGTTTGTTTGGGCAAGGAATGCTGAATCATTACTATCCTAAATCTGACCACAATACCTGAAATTTTGAAATTTTTCTCTAATAGCTTTGGACCAATATCCTGCCCACTTGTGTGTGATTTTGCTGTTATTAGTGTCTGACTTGGCTTCACTGTGTCACCTCTGCCTGACTCCTACCTCAATCAGATTTATTAGCTGCGAGCAGCAGTGTTCTCTTTATCAAGCCTGTCACAGAGAGCAATAGCCACAATCTTAAGAGTCATCCTTCACTTTAACTTTTCAATTGTGGTCTGGCAATCAGCAGCTACATATTTCTCTGAATATATTTTTTTCTGTGAAAAAGCAAAGCTAATAATGTTAAATAACTCAACTTAGAGAAAGGTATTAAGAAACCTATTTGAAAAGAATTATTTTAATTTTAATGTTAGTGTGATATAGTTGAAATGATTTTTTAGTGGTTTGAAACAGATGCTGTATATGACATAATTTTATAAAATGCAAATCCCTGTATAAAGCAAGAATGACAACAGAACAGCCAAAAGACTTTGTATACATGTGTATGCTTTATACTTTGATATGCAGGTTTAATAATATGAATATCTGCCATTTGTCACAGTCTCTATCACTCCCTAGTTGGTCGTAGTCTCTACATGCAACCTGTGTCACATGTTTATATTACCTGCCTGGACCAGTAGCTATTAGATTTTGTGTCATCAGAGAAAGGGAAGAAATGGAGAGAGATATAGTATTTGTCTACTATGAGTTAGAGTCTGTAGTAGGAGCTATCTACATATCATCTTATTTAAATATCATAAACCTCTGTGAGGCAGGAACTGCAATTACCATTTCACAGATGAGAAAGTGAGTCTCACTCTTACTGATGTGGTTGGGTTGGCTGAGTATCATTGCACACAGCAAAAGGTCACCATATTCAATTCCCAGTCAAGGCGGACACACACAGCTGGGTTGCAGGTTCAGTCCCTGGTTGGGATGCGTACGAGAGGCCACTGATCAATGTTTCTTGCTTCATTGTTTCTCTCCCTTTCTTTCTCCCTCCTTTCCCCTCTCTAAAAAATAAATAAATAAAATCTTTAAAGAAAAAGAAAGAAAGAAAATGAGTCTCTCAGAGTTTAATAGAACTGACCCTAAACACCCTCAAGTAAAAGCTCTGGGAGTCAAACCAACATTTGTTTTGTTTTGTTTTGTTTTGTTTTGTATTTTTAGTTTGACTGTTTGAATAGGTGATACAGTACATGGCCTAAAATGGGTAAGCAGTGAAAAGGTTTCACCACTTCTCTTCCTTGGCTACCCAGTTCCCTTCCCCAGAAAAAAACAAACTTATTGATGCCATGTATTATTCTACAGGCATGTTTTATTCTTAAACAAAAATAAAAACAAAAAAAGAAAAATATCCCATGTCAATTTATATAGAGCTTTCTCAGTCCTGTTTTTTTATTTTGTTTTTAAAACATAGTGTTTTCACTGTGTACATATATCAAATCATCACACAGTATACCCTGTTTATACAATTTTTATTTTTCAGTTATATCTCAATAAAGCTAGAAAAATACTGTTTTTATATGCAAATAAATAAATAAAACTGTGGGTTTTTTAAAGTGTTTATTCTAATATTGCAGCATTATTTGTTTGCTTATTTAAACTTTGTCCAACTTTTGTTATTAAAAGTTTTACTACAGCTCTGGCCGGGTGGCTAAGTTGGTTGGAGCATCATCCCATACACTACAAGGCTGTGTGTGGGTTTGATCCTTGTTCAGGGCACATCTCTAGGCTGCAGGTTCAATCCCCAGTTGGGGTGCTGTGGGAGGCAACTGACCAAGGTTTCTCTCTCACATTGATGTTTCAGTCTCCTCTCTCTCTCTTTCTTCATTCCTCTCTCTCTAAAATCAATGAACATGTCCTTGGGTGAAGATAATTTTTAAAAAATTATATAATGAGTAATCTATGTCATTTTACATATGTGTGAAAACTCAATTTTATTTTTTTCTATACACCAACACAGTTGTCCCAATTTTATTTAAGAAATCCATGCTTTCCCTTCTAACATGAAATGCTGCATTACAGACTAAACTGAGTTTTGCATTTTCAAATTTAACTCTTTCTGACTCTGTGTTTTATATAGTATATGTCCCTGCCAGTAATAATACCCTATAAATATATTGTTAGAGCATTCTAGATATCTATTAATTTCAGTTCTAACTTACGTTTCTCAGGTCCCACCAGTTTAACTCCTGGTGCTACAGATAATATTTTGTTTTAAAGTCTCTTTTGTGTTGCAAGATGTCTGAAGCATATCAATTAGCCAATTAGTTCTGATCAGTGAAGTATAAGTATCTCTTTGGCTCTGTTTCTACCAGGGCACAGCCATGCTCACAAAGGACCATTTCTTAGGATTAGAGACTGAGGCTTCACTGTGTGTCCTAAGGGGCTAATTCCTTATAGATTATGTGAGGACCAAGTGAGTTAATGATGCAATATTCAAGAGATGCCAACTAACATGGAGAAGGCACTCCAGACAGAACAGAGAAGCAGCACAGTGGTGAGCTGTGCAGATCCTGGAGCCAGGAGCCCGGTTTGTACCTTGTTGCTGTCACCCATTAGCTGTGTAACCTTTGGAAGATTTCTTAATTTCTTTCTGTTTCCATTTTCTCATCTGTAAAATGGGAATAATAACAGAGCCTACCTCCAGGGATGCCACTGGATTATTGTGTGCCTTTATGTGAATTTGAAAAAAGACAGATGCCTATTAATTTTGCCGAAAAGGTTCTTTGTGTGGAGAAACAGGAGCCCCTTCACTCCCAGGGGAGGGAAAGGGCAAGGGCAAGATGCACTGAACAGGGGCAAAATTTCCATGCTGTCCTCACATTCTGCATGTGCCCTTGTGAAATACAACAGTGCAACCCAATCCACGATCACATCTCCACTGTAGCAATATTGTGCTCATTAAATGAGTTAACTCCTGTAAAACACTTAAAACCAAGTTCAGCCCTTGTAAATACTAGCTGTTCTCCAACCTGGTCCTTCTCACAGTTTATTTCCCAGCCTGGTTTCACCACTGACTACCAATTGCAGCGCTATTGTATTTTAAAGCCCAAAAGGCAGATAGAGGGCTTTTTCTAATACCTCTTTATTTTTTATAGCCACTACTCATTCTAATTATTTGTAATACTACTTATATCTAATGTAATCCAAATAACTTAATTAAATCATATAGGTGTGAGTGCTTTTTTCTCCTTTGCGGCAAATTAGAATTGACCCAATCACTCAATTTAAAGCATGTGCTAAATTCCCAGCTGGTATTCACAACTGGGTCTGAGTGAGGCGTGCAGAGTGGAATGGGACACAGAATCGGACCTCTTCCTAGAGAAATAAAAGCAGTGATTACAGTTCAGGGTGACGCATGTTAGGCTCAGGTGGAGAGGGAGCACAAAGTACGGGCAGATTAGAAAGTGGGTCAGGAAAGACCTCTGTAAGATGTGATGCTGAAGTTGTTCAAAAGGTAAGGAAAAACATCAGAAAAAGGTAAAGTCAGGCAGGTCAAAGGCATAGAGGCGTTATCCAATTCCATTTCACTTGGTCTGAGACTTTCAGTAGTAAAGAGGAGGTTAAGAGAAAATGTTGAAGCCAGACTGGTATAGGTCATAGCACAGATCAGAATACTTAGAAGTTGATCCTGTAAGAGAGAGCCATTTAAATACTTTGTGCTCAAAGTTCACCTATCTAAAACTGTATTTATAATTTTATGGCTGATTAGTGCAGACTCTGTGGGAATAGGGAAATAATGGCAGTAGACCACACCAGAGATGAAGAACTTGAAGTGAGAGAGACTCTGAAGGAGGAGGTGGTGTGGTGGGTGTGGTTTGAGGATGCCACTGCATGATCGTGGGGCTGGCTGTCATTTACGCTGTGAAAATTAAGCAGAGAAATCATAACCAAGGGATGACATAGTCTGTTTTTCATTTTATGCCTTGCATTTAAGGCTCTTTTCATATGATGTTATTTGATTGCTCTTTCAAAAAACAAACTATATTTCTCAGGCCCTGGTGGTCTGGAAGTAACCTCAGATTTTCTAGATTGGAGCAAATTTACTTAGAAGATTTTTTTTCAATGAGAATCTACATCTTTTCATAATTATCTCCTTATTCATGCCATATGGGACACCCGTTTATGTTTGAATCAGCAACATCACCAGAAAATACCCTAAGAATTTCTCATAATGAAATGCATCTGTTAACAGCTTGATAAACCACATTGTGCAAGGTGAACCGCATGTGCTGTAGTTCGGAGCATGGCACGAATTCCCCATCTATACATTTGTCTATGTGTGCTTGTGGCCATCATGTGATACAAGTGTCTACACACTAAGACTCATAAGCTAGGAAACCTGCCCTGGTTTATGATGACTTTCAATGACCTACCTGCAGACACCTGCTCATGTCAGTACAAATTGGGTTAGTTCACTAATGCCATATGTGTGTGCATTTGAAGCCTGGATTTGCTGAACTTCATTAGATCAACAGTGAGGACACTGAAAATATATTTATTTGATGAATTTCTTATATTTTCCCCAGGTTAACTATAATCATTTTGGATATGTTATATCAGGTGATTTTCCCAATTAGTATTCTATAATAATAACATGGAGAAAACTGACCATAAAAGCAAAGTTATAATATACACTGTGAAAGTATTATAGAATTTATAAAACTATTCCTGAGGGTTAATAGTAATGGGATTAAAACTCCTAGAATAAAAGATACATATGTGCCTCTAGCTCATCATCAAGTATTTCTGAAAATTGTAAAGGATACTATGGTCATTTGAAAAGTTCAAGTACCATCCAGAAATACTGACTATTCTGATTGAGCAAGCTATTTCTTTGATGTATCACTTGTGAAGAACTCAAATTCTTATCATTTTATTTTGTGAAAAATATATTTGATCCAGTATAGAAGTATATGCTCTGCCATCTGTGTGGGCCATTAACATATGCAGAATAATTTTTTTTAGAATCTGGTCTTCAGACTAATGTAGGCTATTATATTCATTTTCTCTGTTCTTAACTAAATTTTAAGAATATAAATTAAATTCTTGAATTTTCTTGATCTTGAGCTCTGGAGAAGTCCGCCTCTCAGGTTGTGGGGCCAGAACAAGAAGCTCAGGAAGGAGACTTAGTGATGGCTGAAGGCGTAGGAAGAATACAGACAGGGGTGTTGACACAAAAGCCACAGCCAGAGGGCTTCCAGAAGGCAGAATTTAGGAACATTGATAAATGATCAGTGAAGCAGGCAAGATGTAAATGTAAAATTTCCCACTGAATTTTGCAACTAAGAAGTTAGTAAATGTGATAGGAGTGGATTCTCGAGGTGCCAGTGGTTGATTAGAAGCTAAACTGAAGTGAATTGAAATGGGAGTAGGAGGATTATCAAAACATATCAGTAGGTCAAGGCAAACCAAAGCATTTCTGACATACCCTTGTTAAAAGTGCTCCAAGGTGATGATGATGATGGCCACAACAAAGACAATAATGATGATGATGAATTTTAGCATTTCTTGAATGCTTCCAGTAAACCAGATACTTCAGTAAGCACTTTATTTATTAAACTCCACAATTCCCATTTGACATTAATTCCCATTTGATATTAAATGAGACGCTAAGTAGATTAACTCACTTTGCTTCATCTGTTTTTGCCCTTCCTACCCTCACACTTGCCTACCTTCATTTCTTGCTTTATTTCCTTCTTTCTTCTTTTTTTCTTTCTTTATTTCCTTCTTATTCTCTAGAAAACATTTAGTTAACTCTTTCTAGAATCTAGATATTTTGTTATATGCAGGAAATACAATAGTGACTAAAATAATACTTATTCTGCATAGAGTAGACATGAAAAATAATGGCAGTCTTTATTCTTTTTTGCTTCCTGAGCAAAAACCTTTTCTTGTTCACTTTCAATTTCTCTAACTCATCACTTTCTCTATGTCAGACTGCCTCCATCTACCAAAGGCAGTTTCCCCAAATGCTGTTCTTATGTCTTTGCTACCTCCTTTACATGACAGGGCCTTGCAGAGTAGCATCTACTCCCACTAGTTTAATTTTTTGTGAAAGCCATACAATTAGCAAACATTTATACTTCTCACAGAAAGCCACTGTGTTCTTACAAGGCCTCAGGTGTCTCTGATTAGAACAAATCCAGAAGAAGGTGGTGAAGACAAAGCTTTTTGCAACTATCTTTCTCTGAAATGGTTTTTCTAACATACCAGCTCAGGAACTTTAAAAACTTCTTTAGATATTACTATCTTTAATTTGTAAAATCTTTTCTTAACTCTTCTTATGTTCTTGTATATATTTCTCCCATAATCCTTTCTTTCTGTCACAATCAGCCCTCGGCAGACACTATGTACGATGTTATAAATGCCTTGTTGCCCTCCCTCCTGCTTTCAGGGGACAGCCTTCCCAGACATCCTCACCTGGGCTGCCAGCAACCCTTCTCCACATCTCTCTTTGGACACAGCCCCACTCTCTCAAAGCAGACCTCAAGTACAAGGATACATTGCACCAGGTCCCAGCCCTTTTCTTCCAAAGTGGGCCCCAGATAACTTTTTAAAATAAGCAGCCATTTAACCATAGCGATAGCCCTCTTAATATTCTACACTTTATTGACTCTATCTCTGATTTTAAATACACCTATATCTCAATTTTAGTAAAGTCATAGAAACCTTTAGTCAGGAGTCACTTTTTTTGTGCTTCATAATGGCAGAATATGCTCATGTTATGTTTGAAATCCTGCCTTCAGCACACCAAAGACAGCATTTTCAGGATCCATGCTGCCTCAAGGCAAGAAAAATTTTGCTCCCTCATGCCTGCATGCTACGACTTTGAATATAGTCCCCATGCTACAGCTTTATAATTTCATGCAAATATTCAAGGAAGATTTGGACTCTGCATGTTTTGGAAACTATTCATCATTCATTTAATAAACAATTTGGTAAGGATTTTTAATTATATTTTGGAAAAATATTTCTGCTAAAATTATGGCCATCCATATGTTCCTAATAAATCAGGTATTGAAATCAAAGGCATTTTCTTCAGATTTAATAGCATATATAGTAATTTTAATATGTTTATTACAATTCTCCTAGATCTGGCAAAAAATTTCCAATTAAAATGCCTTGAGGTTTTTTTCTTATCATTATTGCTGGTGCTGTATTTTAAAGTACTGTTTCCAGGGTTCCCTTAGATAAGAGAACTTGAAGTTTATCTCAAAATAATGATATATTTTCTATTGTCTTTATTTTTATGCCTTAATTCTGCTATTTGATTTCAATATTTTATCCATCTTTTGCCACTTTCACTCTTGGTTTTCATAACTCAATATTTTTTCAGGCTGGCTTTTATCTAATAAACACAGTCTTCTTTTTCAATTTAGAACAAAAAATGAGCAGAGGGATACAGGAAATATTAGTGAGTGAGAAAAAATGAATTATGAATCCGTATAAATGATGTAGACCAGACACTATAATATAGGGTTTGTTGAAGTACGTCTTTTCAAAAGTGATTTTTAAAAAAAAGTATACCATGGAAACTCACTGCACCATGAAGTCACAAATTTCACTTAAACCCAATATATTCACACAAACAAAAATCTTTTAAGCAAAAATAATTTGACTATTGGGAAGCTTATGCCAAAAGGACTTTTTCCTCAAAGATTTGAATCATAAGTGCTTGGTAATCAGATTCAAACCACATCTGACAGTATAATCAAGTACATTACAATCATTTACTTTTTGTTTTATATTATTTTGCTTCATTGAGATTATGAAAAGCTCTAAATCCAAAATTAGAAAAAAATCTTTGTTTTAGGCTGTACCAGCAACATAAACTTATTGTACTCTAAACTGGTTAATTTATAAAGGAATGTTACATAAACACAAAGTATGAAAATGCAGAAAAACTGAATAAATATGATTCTTCCAAATAAAAGCAATAGGTGACCCAATACAAAAAGTGTCTCAAATCTAATTCTTATTTTTTTTTAATTTTTTAAAAGATTTTTATTTCATTATTTTTAGAGAGAGAGGAAGGGATGTAGAAAGGGAGAGAAACATCAATGTGTGGTTGCCTCTTGCACGCCCCCAAGTGGGGACTTGGCCTGTAATCCAGGCATGTGCCCTGACTGGGAATCAAACCTGCAACCTTTTGGTTCACAGGTGCTCGCTCAATCCACTGAGTCACAGCATCCAGGGCAGATTTTATTTTTCATGGCCAAGTAATATCCATTGTGTATATGTACTACAGAGACAGACTCATAGATGCAGAGAACAAAATTATAGTTGCCAAAAAGGAGGTAGATTTGGGGGCTGGGAGAGAAGGTGAAGGAATTGAGAAGTACACATTGACAGTTACAAAATAGTGACAGGGTTATAAAGTACAACACAGGGAATATAGTCAATAATTCTGTAACAATTGTGTGGTGCCAGGGGGGTACCAGACATATTGGGGAATCACTCTGTAAATGACGTAAATGTCTAACCTCTATGCTGTACACCTGAAACTAATAGAATATTGTCAACTATAATTGCAAAAATAATAAGAAGAATGAAAGAAAAAAGAAAAAATGTGGGTAGCTGTGAAGTGCATGTGCATGTGTGCAGCACACGGTATTCTCTATGAACCATGTGTTGGTAATTTATCTTTTTTAAGATTTTATTTACTTATTTTTAGAGAGGGGAACGGAGGGAGAAAGAGAGAGAGAAAAACATCAATGTGTGGTGGCCTCTCATGTGGCCCCCACTGGGGACCCGGCCTGCAACCCAGGCATGTGCCCTGACTGGGAATTGAACCTGAGATGCTTTGGTTTGCAGCCCACACTCAATCCACTGAGCTATGCCAGCCAGGGCCATGTGTTGGTAATTTAAATGATAGTATTTGGTGCACCAGTATATCATAAACAACAAAAATACCCCTTTAGAATTTTCAAAATAACTAACCATAAGTTTAAAATAACAGAGTCTGGATGTAATGAATATGAGTTTAAATATAGAATTCTTCTAATTGTTAAAACTGAGAAAGAAGTTGTGAAGCTGAAGGGCAGTTTCACAATAAAATATAATGAGCTACTTCATTTCACAGACTGGTAAAGTCAGACTCTTTCTGTAATATGGCAGTAAACCTTTGTGCTAGCCAACCAACGCTCAGACAAGTCTGGGAGTTTCTGAATAATTTATTTGAATGAGTAGGTATATAATCACATGGTGCCAGGTCAAAATACAAAGTATAGTAAATGCCAGCTATGTTTAGAGGTTGAATATCAAATTTCATGTTGTCTCTCTGAAAACATTAGAGAGTTTAAGGCAAAATCAGATGACCTGAGGAGCAACCGAGTGGACATCCATTTGTGAAAAGTCATTGTTGGCAAAATCTGCAGCGGTCATTATTTCTGCATTTTACCAAGATAACTGTGGCTCTTCTAAATGCCTGTCTTGTTTAAATATACTTATACGTTTACCTTGTCAGCTTAAAAATGCAAAACATTCTCCTTTTCAAGATCTAAAGGCCATGCCCAGATCCCATAGGGAATTTGAAAGCGCTGATTGGCCCTAAAGTCTTTGCTTATTCTTTGAAGTATTAGCTTTAAAGTATGTGTACACAGCATGGCTGAAAAGCATTTGAGTAAGAGAAAATAAATACGTGAAAATAAACTATTCAATTAAGTTTTATGGAATTCATTGCACACTTAATTAAAGTAGTCTTTATCTCTACTGCTCACAGGGCTCACTTAACAGGAAAATAGAGGAATATTAAAATAGTGGAATATGTCTCATATCAATATATTTTCTAAAATGGGTAAGTGTGGAATAATTGAAAATAACTTTGTTCTTTAGATGTTTTAAATATTTGGCCTCTGCATTTATAATTAATCTAAAGACTTCATTTTTAGAACTCTCATAGATGTGACTAAAAAAGAAAATGAGTCGTAACAGTGTTGATACTACCTTTTGCTCAGGACTATCTGCTCACCAATGTTTATGCACAGTGTAACTAGTTATCTATCACAAGAAGGCAAAGATTCTGTATGTAATTGTTTTTCTCCACTCTGTGCGTTATTATGTAACTCCTAATGAAATGTTTTATAGTCATCAAGTTCAAAAGTTACCTTGCCATGTCTCTAAAATCTTAATGGTCAATTTAGTATATATTTTTAAAATATGGCAAATTGGTGAAAGTAGAAAGCAGTCTCTATTTCTACTTATAAAATATAAGAACACTCTTAATTATCATTTTACTATATAAAAATGCAAAAGTACTTTGCATGTTTTATCATCAAACTGAATATCTATTATCAATCAGTAGCTTTTAAGTTAAAAACAAATTTGTAACTTCAATTACTCTTATATTTTAACTTTTAGATTCTTTTTCCTTCTAAACACAAATCAGAAAAAAAGAACAATCCACTGAGCAGCAGTTTCTTTTCCACTTTTGAAAAAACCAAAAAACAAACAAAAAAAGCACAACACTGACAAATAGGTTTCTGTTCAAGAGAGATATAAATATAAATACAAATATATATGCCTATATATATATATATATTCTGAACAGAAGATTTAGATTTACCTTTTACCTTTATTATTATTCAATTGTTATTTGTCTAAGATGGAAGGTTGGAAGGGAGATATTTTATCTTCCTTTTATATACACATAAAAATGTATGCATATAAACTCATTCTTCAGAATAGAAGGGCATTTATAAAGCAGTGCTTCCCATTCATTTGCCAAAAATAGCAATTAGCAGTTTTACTTTGTGATTGCTCTTCATGCCTGTTGTGTTGAAAATAGTAGTATATCATGGTTTCCATAAAAACACAAGGCATTTGATTCAATTTTATTCTTTTTTATTGCCTCCACAGTTTTGCCTTTTCTAGAATGTCATATAGTTGGAGTCATACAGTATGCAGTCTTCTCAGATTGGTGACTTTCAGATGGGCTGTACTTTGTTGATCAGGGCACGTGTGGAAAATGGTGGACAGGTCAGTTGGGGCACATGGTACATTGACAGCTCACCCATGTTCATTCGGAATGTTGAGTTTGTGGTTATGTCAGTAAAAAAGTGGAAAAAGAGAACAGGACAAAAAGAAGTGCATATACAAACTATCAAAATGCTTGAACTAATGCCATATCAAAGGGATTACATCTGTGTGAGTTTTCAAATT
This sequence comes from Phyllostomus discolor, assembly GCF_004126475.2. Lineage (NCBI taxonomy): Eukaryota > Metazoa > Chordata > Mammalia > Chiroptera > Phyllostomidae > Phyllostomus > Phyllostomus discolor. The sequence goes on from NC_040912.2 coordinate 43,450,374, forward strand.
GCTAAAGAAAGTCTCCCTATTCTCAAATATAAAATGGGGTTAATTTTACTAATCTTCAGAGATTTCCTGATAGATTATATGAGATAATGTCTACATAGTGCTTAACATATTGTCTGACACATGACAAGTGTTTGTCATTGCACCAGACACCCAATGGGGATCTGGAGGTCAGGAGGGAGGTCTTGGCTACAAAGCACATAAGTGATGTTTGAAGTTAAGTGACATTTGCGTGAGTTGACTAGCTCTCCAGGGATGCATATAGAGCAAAAGAGAAATGGCACAAGACTTTGTCTGAAAAGACCAGGAAAAAACGGGGCTACATTCCAAGGACAATATTCCAAGATAAAAATGGACAGATACAGAGCTTTTGTGGTTCTTGGCTTCAAATAGCTGGGGAAACAGTGATTTCTTTATGCAGATTTGCTTCAACTGCTTTCTTTCCTTTTATCCCCGAAGAAAGAGCTTCCCCACCCCTTAAAGAGTCAACCATTAGTGAGATTATATGGTGTTAATGAAGTCTTTCAGTTTCTCCATCTGTGTATTTGCATTGCACCTGTCACCACAGTACCTGGGTATTTATCTGCTGTACTTGCAGGGAAAGGTTCACATGTGCTCATTATGCAAAGGAGCTCTGGCAGATTTAGGTCTGCATGTGGCCATCGGGAGAACTGTGCCATTGTAAGATTACACAGTCAAAATTAAAAGTAAAACCTCAGATAGTACAAAGAACAGAGGGAACAGCTTAAGGTCAACATGATGACATGTACATATTACAAATAAAAATAATTTCAAGTTATTTTTAATTATGATGTTAAAAACAAATATGATTTTTAAGACAATCGCAGTTCAGTATGGATTGAAATGACCTTATTTTCTAAAATTTAAAAATATGATAGTAAACAGTAACAACATTCTACATTTGGGTGTTGACAATGAATTTGTATATTTTTGGTTTAATCTTAAGTAATTTTAGTATTTATTTTAAAGTAATTTTCAAATTACTAGATATTTCTATACTGTTTCTCTGCTACCTGGTACCCTGGTATATGTGTTAAGTTTTTCTCCATATTTCTTAAAACGATAGTTGTTTTACATATTCTGCACAGAAAATTTCCTATAAAAGATTAGATCTTTCTTATCAAAATTAGTCAACAACATTTGATTTGGTCATTCTCCCAGAAAAAAATACATTTTTATATTTTGAATCTTTATTGGTTTTGTACCTTCTACTATTTATTTTGGGGACCTTTCAAAACAACTAGAACATAAGTAGTATACTGTTTTAATCCCAGAATAAACTAAAATATCATAAGCATAATTTTAATACTATTAATACTCTATCTTCATTCTGTGCTCTAAAGAGTTTTCAAAGCTCCTTAATGTATGTTACTCTTAGCCACCCAAATCATGGGTATTATTATCAAACTCCAGGAGACAGTACTGCTTTGTGGTTGGAGATACGGGCTTTGGAACCAGATTGAAATGCATTCACACCATGATTCTGCAACTTGAGAGCTTGAACAAATTATTTAACCTTCTAAGCCTCAGTTTCTTCATTCTGAATAAACCCTCATAGAGTAGCTGTAAGGAGTGAATGAGATCGCACACGGTCCACACTCATCGCAGTATTTGGCACAGAGAGGCACTAAACTACTTTAGTTATCATCACCTTCATCATTAACACCACCGTGTTACAAAGGTACTGTTATATCAATCACCTTAATTATTCAATCAGATCTGGAATCTTGGAAATAAAGCAAAAACTCTTAAGTCAAGATCCTCTGATAAATGTGACTCTCTGTAATTTATGCAAAACATTTTTAAACACCTTGTATTTCCCAAGCATATACCCCAAGGGAACATTCATTAGTCTTATAATGATGCTCCTCAGCAAAAGGCCAAATAATGTGGGGAAATTCTACAGCACCTCACCTTCTCAATTATTCACAGTGTGCATTAGTGTATCGAAAACCTTGATACAAAATATAAACTTTACCGTAAGCATGGCTAAATGTGCCAAAAGTGCTCCTTCTATGCCAGACTATTCTGAGCTCTTTACATAGAAATTCATTTAATTCTCACAAGCTTAGAAGGCAGGTGCTGTTGTTTTCTCCGTTGCACACAGGTGGGGTGTAACATGCCCAAGCCCCTCAGCTACTTAAGGGTCAAAATCAGGGTCAGAATGCAGTAAGGCTCCAGTGTGTGCTCTCCTGACCTCTGCCTCTGTCACCCTCACAGGACACTTTATGATCAACTAGGTCCTTATTCAGTACCTACCATCAGAATCTCTCAAGTCCTTTGGAGACTGACACTGCATACTTTTAATGCCATCAATAAATGTTTTTAAAGTAGATTATAAAACAATTCTAGTTTTATTTTTCCTCTGCATTCTAAACATTGAGGAATGCCTCATTCTAATGCAATATTAAAAAAGTAAGTTCTTAGGGTAGTAGGATCATCAAAAATTTCTGAAGTCACATGCATTCAGATATGCAGAACAGAAATACTACAAAAATAGTGCTTATTTTGCACAAAATCAATATTTAACACTGGAGCTTGTCCAGTTTACCTGTGGTAACTAAACTAATAGAGAGAAGTCCACCAAAATGATGATTTTACTGAAACTCCTAAGGGGTTTCACTGTAACCAATGCAGGAATGCTTCTAGAAATGACATTGTTGTCAACATTTCACCACTGCTGCTCACCACTGAAATAATAACTTCTTGTCTTTATCTTACTTGTCATACTCCATCATTATGTGAAAATTGGATTACTATTACATTTACCATGATACAGTGACCACAGCATGAAGCTCCAGGCCACCAATCATTGCCTGAACCTGTCACTGTGCCAAACCAGGTGCTGAATGAATGAATGAGTGAACAAACAAATGAACTAATGTCCACCAATGGTAGAAAGCACAGTAGATGAAAAGCTAGAGTGACCTTAGTGTAGGTCTTAGCTGCATCACTAATCATTTTGTCACCTGTTATAAATTACTTCCCTTTTGACTCTAAGACTCTATTTGCCATCTGTGCCAACAAAAGTGACAAAAAGTGCAAAAAGAAAACATTAAGTGAGAAAATGAAAAATGTTCTTGTCACCGTCAAGTTAATAAAGACCTGTTTTTAATCACAGACACAATCTCCCTAAGAATGTTTCTTTTTAAACTCAGAGAAGCTTCAGCATTCTGTCTGAAAAGAACTCTCATCACAATGAAGCATGTGCTTTCTGCATACTGTATCCAACTTAGTCATCTCATTAATGAAAGCAAAATTATAGGACATTTATTTGAGTTGATTAAATTATCCCTAAATGGGGCAATTTTGAGATGTGAATAACTTTCCATCTTTTATATTTCTAACTAGATATGTCTTTTCTCCTTTATTTTGCCCCAAGGGTATGTAAAGTTTATAAATAATTTAAAAGAATATTTCCTAAAATGTCTTGCAGCTTAATGAATTCCCAAGACTGAATACCAAAAAGAGTTTAGTGTTATTAAATCATATGAATGACATGCATCAGTATTTTATATTGTCCATGAAAATGTAGTCCTTATACTAATAAAATTTGATAACATAAGAGGAGGGAAAGATAATACATTGTGAAAATAGTATTTAAAGAAACCATTGGAATGGTGAAGTTAAGGGAAGTTCTCTCATTTCTTCAAAAGAAAAATTTCCACTGATTTCTATAAAGAATATATTCCTAAATGAATCAAATATGTTAACAATTATCCAAGAAAGTTATAAAGATTCATTTGTGTGCAAGTGCCATAGACATACCCCCTAACTCAGTGTCATCCTAAGTGTGGAGAATGTGCTATGAAAGACAATTTTAATTGTGAAACAGATGCAGCTTCAGATTAAATAAAATCACAAGTGAGAAAGTTATTTTTAATCTCTTCTGATTACTTAGTTACACTAAACTTCAAGTCTGAAAATCTCAGTTTGGTGATAACATTTCTGTATCACCATTTAAGCACATATTAATGGCTGTTTTTAGCATATCAACCCCTCCATTCTAAAGCAATATTAGAAATGTATAATCTAATTTACCCATATTCACACTGTTTGTATTACCCATATTTTTTGAATTGGTACCTTGTTTTTGAAAGCTAGATCAGACTATCTTATAACCTACTTTGTATTTTGTTTAATAATTTTTTATTGTTTGATTGATGTTAGAATGAGAGGAAGGGAGAAAGGGAGAAATATCAGTTTGTTGTTCCACTTATTTATGTATTCATTGATTGATTCTTATATGTGCCCTCACTGGGGATCGAACCCATAACTTTGGGTTTTTGGGATGATGCTATAACTAACTGAGCTACATGGCCAGGGCTGTCACAACTTATTTGAAAGTGGGCCTACACAATGGCAGTGTTAGCTATGGAGTTTGGAATGGCATACTAAGACTCAGTACATTCATGTTCAGAGGGGCTCCTTTTCCAAATGCCTATTCATAAATCAGGCTCGCTGCCTACATTCTTTTTAATAATATGTATCAGCATTATTATACCAAATATTGTCCTATATTTGAATATATAGATAGTGTCTCTCTTGGTAGTGCCAGAATCTTTCCAGAACTATTCTGATGACAAATTTGTTGTGACTGATGAGCTGTCTTCCACATCAGAATCAAAATGACTGATTCTTCTGAGAGACTGTTAACTGTGCTTTCTATAATGGGCTATGGTTGATTGGTTTGACCTGAAGTTAAGTGTAAGTGTCACAACTTAGATGGGTTTTATAACTTTTCTGCTGCTAAGTATATAGTCACAGCCTGGTTGTTTCATGCTTATGAACATAACTGGGATGCCAAAAATAAGATGAAATTGCTGAAGCTTCATTTCAAGAGCTGAGAGAACTATTAACAACTTAGCATTTCTAGTTTATGTGCTTATACATTTCGGTAGCAACAATCAATTTCAGGCTATAGATAATGTTCATAAGTTCAGAGCCTTTTTAAAACATTTCTCTAAATAGGGCTGTTTCTCTGCTTGCCTGCTTTGAGCACCAGAACTTGACTTCAAAGGACTCATAGGACCTACCTGGCACAGGTCTCTACCAGTAACACAGTCTGGCAGGGTCTCTTTCATTGGTACTATATGAAGACAACTAAAAGATTACCTGGATATATCCATTTTGCTTTGAGGTAACTCATAATTATTTGCATCAAAGACTCACTGTTACTTATGTACAGGTCCCTTTGCCCAAGGAACTGGTGAAATTCTTAGCTCAGATTCCTCTGTTCATTTCAGGTTTATTATTTTTGTATGTTCATCAAGTATCTTTTGATTATGTCTTTATGAGTTCCACATTGTATTTATCCCAGTTGAAATTGGCTGCTTTTCTTGCAGAAAACTTTAAAATCTATAAAAATTAAATCTCGGGAGCATCTGTTGAAATGTGCCAGAGTAAAAATATTTTTAACCCACTCTCTTGCTCTTGTATCCCGCTAAAAATCACCATAAATAATTATATACAAAAAGGAAAAGTATCATCATCATCAGAAGTCAAATTTATCACATTTTTTTAATTTCAAAAATCCAGAAAACATTTTCCAAAAAAATCTTTAAAACTACATATTATATTTTTAAAAAGAAATTAAAGATTGAGACAAAATAAACATGAAATAGAAACCAGAAGGACTGGAAAAGGAAAAAGTGTTAAGGATAGAAAAGCCACATTAAAGCAACAGAAAATAGTAAAACATGATTTTTAAAAATCAAGAAAGAAGATAGATTTGAAAGAAATGTATGAGTAGAGTATTAAAAAGAGCATACAGAAGATGATATGTGTGAAAGACAGACAAGGTAAACCTCACATTTGCATAATTGATGTTTTTAAAGAGGAAAACATATCAATAAATAAAATAGAAGAAAGCTTTCCTGAAATTATTAGGCTTGAATTTATAAGTAAAAACACTGGGTCTCAGAAAATCTGATGTTAAATAATCAACATCAAGGTGAATCCTAGTAAATTACTGTAATTTTCTAAAATATACACTCATATTTGTACCTAAAGTTTTAAAAGTGCAGTACATGTACAAGTACTGAATGCCAAGTATACCTTATACATTTAGGTAGCAACAATCAATTTCAGACTATAGATAATGTTTATTAAGTTCTGAGGCAAAGTAAGTTTGAACCAAGAATTTAATTATTTTACATGTATGAAGAATTATGTCAACCAGTAGACATTCTCAAGCAAGTATATAGCACTGGGTTCCTTTTTAAAAAATCTTACTGGATTTCACAATTAAGCTAGTTGAAAAATAAATCAATATAAAGAATTCAAGATGAAAAATCCTTGATTATGATCATTGATTAATTTCAACTTTGGGGGAATTAATTGAAAAAAAAAGCATGAAAACACAGTAATGCCTGATAATTTAATAAAACTTTAAATAAAAAAAATTGAGCAGAGGATGGCCAGTGGTCAGAAGCTGTATGCTTTCAAGACACCGAAGGAGGTTTGGTATGGATAGAGCAGTAGATACACACAACCAGTGGGGAAAGCTAGAGACTTAACCAAAGATTTTATCACTCTGGGCTTTTAAACCACATTAAGAAATTTAGACAGTTTTCTAAGAGCAGTGGGAAGCCATTGTAGCTTCACACTGGGCTTCCAGGTTTTCTGAGAAAACAAGGCAAGGTCTTCTGCAAATAGTGATGAGGGATTGATAGGGTTAGAAGGAAGAGAAAGAAGGAGGTTTAAAATGCTTGTGTGAAGAATAAGAGAAAACTTATTATAGAAACAGAAAAGGCTAGAGCTTGTGGTTGGTTTCCTGCCCAGATCCTTTCCTGTGCTGGTGCTGCTGTGGAGATTGGCTGCTGATGGCATGGCTGTCCCCTTCTGGGGGTTGAGAACTGCTTCATCTGGGTGTTGAAATCTTCACTCCCCTAAGCCCTACCTTTGACCCTTAGATGAGGGAAACTGGCTGGCATCAGAGTTTAAAAGGCCTGCCAAGAGCTTCCATGGAATAGGCAAAAGCTACTTCCCAGCTAAGACCACAACTTTGCTTAATTTCCCTCTCCTCCCACCCCGACCTCTCATGCTTTTCTTTTTCCCATTTTCCTGAGTGCACTCCCTCAATAAATCCTTACAGAAAAATTTCTGTCATAGGTACTTTGAGGAAACCCATATTAAGACAGAGATTTCACAGCAGTTTTGAGAGCTAAGTTGAAGTTAAATACTGCAAATATCCAGTGATTTTGGTCTGTTCATCTGTGCTCTTTTCACCAGTGCTGATCAATAGCCCAGGGGCAGATCTGAAGATTAGATATTTAAATTAATTCATGGTTGTGAATTTTGCCACCTGGTGGGATAGAGTGACTATGGACTAAAATAATGGCAAAGAAAGCTAGATTAGGTAGTGAAGAAGTGCAGACCCATAAAAAGGAGGACTAGAAGGAAAATAAAGGCAAGAAAAGATTGGAGTTATTAATAATTTTTTAAAACTATATATATGCACACACATACATACACAGTATTATATATCATATTCTTTATATACACTAATGTGTGTATGTGTGGTATGTGTGTGGTATGTGTGGTATGTGTGTGTATGTGTGAGGGAGAGCAAGAATAAAGAAGAGTAAAAAGACTGAAGTTAAAATTTTAAGAGATAGGCACTTCATTTAAAGTAAGTGCATAAGTATGATATTATGGAACAATTTTTATTCTCATTTTGCCAGGCTTTATTTAAAGCAGTACTACCTCCCCAATACAAGGAGGTAATCAATTTTTTTGATGAAGCTAAATCCTTAGGCCAATGAAGCATTCATCCTTAATGATAACTATAATTAAGTAAGAAGTGTCACTTCCTCCTTCTCTGCCCAGCCAGAGCAACAGGAAAAGATTTCTGGGTATGAGTTTGGATTTCTTTCTCCTCTGGAGCAGAGATTCTTAAAAGGTGGCTTAGGGTCCATAAGTGAATCATGAGGGTCTTATTAATAGACCAAGAAGGGATTCAAAATTGGAAGTCTTTTTTTGTGTGGCTTTTCTGATTGGCTGGCTTACTATTTCATAAGCTTTAGTTTTCATTTATGATCTATAGCTCTCTACAGATAGACAACTGAATGAACTGGTAATGATTACTAAATTCATAAACTAACATTTGCACATTACCCCAGTTTATTTTCTTCTTTTTTTAATTCTTGTTTGTTCTATTACAATTGTCTCATTTTTTCCCCTTTGTCTTCCTCTGCCCAACCTACCCTCTGCTCCCACAGTCAATCCATGTCCCTGGGTCATTCATACATATTCTTTGCTAATCACTTGTCCTTCTTTCCACCATGCCCCACTCCCCTCTTTCCTTTGGCAGCTGTCAGTCTGTTCAATGTTTCTATGTCTTTGGTTCCCTTTTGCTCAGTAGTTTATTTTGTTCATTAGATTCCTCTTATAAGTGAGATTAAATGGTATTTGTCTTTCACTGACTGGCTTATTTCAGTTAGCATAATAGTCTCCAGTTCCATCCAAGCTGTTGTAAAGGGTAGGAATTCCTTCTTTCTTTCTGCTACATAGTATTCCATTGTGTAAATGTACCACAGCTTTTTAATTCATTCATCTACTGGTGGGCACTTAGGTTGTTTCCAAATCTTAACTACTATAAATAGCACTACTACAAACATATGGGTACATAAGTTCTTTTGAATTTGTATGTTGGGGTCCTTAGGGTACATTCCCAGCAATGGCAACTCTCAGTCAAAAGGCAGCTCCATTTTTAATTTTTTGAGGAAATTCCATACTGTTTTCCACAGTGGCTATGCCATTCTGCGTTCCCACCAACAGTGCATTAAGGTTTCCCTTTCTCCACAACCTCTCCAACACTTATTTGTTGATTTGTTTACAATGGCCATTCTGACTGGTGTGAAGTGGTATCTCCTTGTGGTTTTAATCTGTATCTCTCTGATGGCTAGTGATGTTGAGCATCCTTTCATATGTCAGTGGGCCATCTGTAAGTCCACCTTGGAGAAGCATCTATTCAGGTACTTTGCCCATTTTTTAATTGAATTGTTTGTCTTCCTGGTGTTAATTTGAATGAGCTCTTTATATTCTTTGGAGATTAAACCTTTGTCCAATGTATCATTGGCAAATATGTTCTCCCACATAGTCTGTTCCCTTTTCAATTTGATGTTTTCTTTAGCTGTGCAGAAGTTTTTTAATTTGATGTAGCTCCATTTGTTTATTTTTTCCTTTATTTTCCTTGCTGTAGGAGATATATAGGCAAAAATATTGCTACATGGGATATCTGAAATTTTACTGCATATGTTTTCTGCTAGAACTTTTATTGGACCATGACTTATATTTAAGTCTGTTATCCATTTTGAATTTATTCTGGTGTATGGTGTAAGTTGACAGTCTAGTTTCTTCTTTTTTTTTTTCATGTACCAGTCCAGTTCTCCCAACACCGTTTATTGAAGAAGCTATTTTCACTAAATGGTGTGCTCATACCCCCTTTGTCCAATATTAAATGACCATAGAGACATGGGTTTATTTCTGGGCTCTTCATTCTGTTCCATTGACCTATGTGTCTGTTCATATGCCAGTGCCAGACTGTTTTGATTCCAATGGCTTTGTAGTATAGTTTGATATCAGGTAATGCGATTCCTCCTACTTAGTTCTTTCATCTCAAGATTTCTGAGGCTTTCAGGGTCTATTGTGGCTCCACAGATATTTTTGAAATATTGTTCTAGATCTTTGAAATATGCCATTGGTATTTTAATAGGAATTGCATTGAATTGCATTGAATAGCTTGCTTTAGGCATATTACCCCAGTTTCATGATAATTTAGATTCAGGGATGTGACTGCAGCTCAGCTGTGGGACACAGAGCTAAAATTTGAAGGTCTTTAGGCAAATAGCTGGAATAGGAGATGGGCCACTTTTTTTCACCTCACCTAAATGGTCTTGGTCAAAAATATCTGAGTGACTTCACTCTGTGGAAGTAAATAGCATCTCCATTTAATAGCAGAATATGAAAATTTAAAAAAAACTCCTCAGAAAAATCATCTGTTACCACCACTACCCCTTCTACATGCATCAGCTCCTATGGAAAGAAAGAAGATCAAAGGGCCGTGTTATCCTCTTGTTTAATTGAAGAGCAAGATTCTAATTTTGAGACACCTTTGGTGTCTCCATTCTGAAGCCAATTCAAATTAACTCAGTGTTTGAATGCATAGTCCTGGTATACAGATTAATCAAAAACATGAATAGGAAGGAAACTAGTGGGTGTTTTAAAAATCCCTATGAAGTTATTATAACAGACGAATGTAGATCAAAAGATAATTGGTTATTTTCATCCAGAAAAGAGAAAAATGTATGAAAATGGCTTTAATAATAAAGGATTAGTCATATATTACAACAGAAGAATAATAAAAGAATAACATTGTTATGAATTCATTAGATTTAATTTATTCAGAAAATATGTTTGACAGACTTACTGTATTCCAGGCCCTGTTATGGAGACTGTGAATACAACAGTGAACTAAAGTGATTAGGCTTGCTCTTGTGGTGGTTATAGGTGAAAAGAAAGAAGACCAGGTATGCCTAACCTGGAAGAGGACACTGAACTTCAAATACTGATTGCTACTACTGTTTCAGGTCCCACCCACCCAACACTACCCCAACCAATTGTGTTAAAAGTAAATTATATCACTACCTTTGACCTTCACCCATCTGTTGTAAGTCCCCTGGGATTTCAAAACATTTAAAAATACTCTTCCCAACATATTTACCAAGCTCAAGTAATTAATGTATAAAGTATATTTTTATTTACATAGCTCTGCTTAGTAGTAGCAAAGGTGAATAAAGGAAATTTGTCACAAAGAAGGAGACACAGGGCCATGCACTCACTGTGTGGTAACTGGAAATAGGATGCAAACCATGTTTTGTTCTTCAGTGTCAGGTTAACTGACAGTCAGCCCATATGGTATCTATTTGGTTTGCTTAAAATGTCCTTTTAAATAAAAGAAGAAAAAGACTGTATTTTACCTAACTTGTTTCTCCCTGAAAGAGTAAACTACCCTTTCTAATGTGTTGTAGGCGGCAATGAAAGGTTTACATCAATAACTTCTGTGTTTAATACGTATATTTAAAAAAAACAATGAATACCAAATCAAACAGTTTTACTGCTTAATTATGTTAAATAGCCCCCATTTGGATTTCTCTTTCAAAATAAATCTAAGTAAATATTGATAAGCAGCAGAAAGCATATCAAAAATTTGTTGTCAGAGCTTGTTATTTGGGGGATTAAAATCGTCATCTGAGAGAGCAAATAAATATTACAAGTTATACTGAATGGTATTTGCCAAACTTCCTAAATTATTGGCAAATCCACTGGGTAAATGCAGCAGCAAACCACAATCTGTTTCCCATGCAAATTTAAAACCCACTTACAAAGCATAATAGGGTGTAGATGGGATTTCAGATATATAATTACAGGAGAATTATTGATTCACCATTTTCATTTCCAAACAAGGTCATTCTAAGAATCATCTTGTACATTTATCCAAAATGAAACAAAAGAAGAGCGTATCAGGTTTTTTATTAATTTCTTCCATGCGTACAGTTTTAGAAGTCAATTTAACCAATTTGTACCAAGAAGACAAATGGTGTGAGCTATGTAGAACCTATCCTCAAATGAAGTGCAGTCGATAGGAAGTATATAAAATACGTGTGCAAAGCTCTATACAGAAAAGAGTGAAGGTACCTATTAGCAGTATGAGAACTGTCGGGGGAGAGAATGTATTTAGATGGGAAAGTAAAACTGGCATTCTGCATTCTTCAATTGAACTGAGTCTTGAATTGGTTAGGAATTTAAGAAGAAGCAAAAAAGCAAAGACTTCGGAAGAAAAGTTTGTGTAACTAAGGATCACAGTCACATTTGCTTTCCAAGTAAGGAAGATTTTTTCTTTTTGCTGAGGATCTTAATAAGCAAAAATATGAAGAGGAGGCCCTAAAACTACCCTGGGGATAGGTTAGAGAGAGCTCAATTACTTTGCTTAAGGGAACAAGACATCAGAGGTTTGCTACTAAGAGGATGAGGGGAGAGGAAGGAAAGGGAAAGAATAAAAGAAGAGGCAAAAGCTGAAACTGAGGGACTTTCTGCAACAGGACTATCTAACAGGAAATGTTAATTATTTCATTCCTACATTGTAGGTCTTAACATCTCCCCACGCTCCCATATTTCATTTTTTCCAACTAATATCTGGGGGGAACAGGGTTTGTTTGTTTGTTTGTTTGTTTGTTTGTTTGTTTTGTCTGTGGTATTTCTGTTTTGGTTTGGTTTGCTTTTGCTTTTGGAATCCCTCTGCCCCCACCACAGCCCTCTATTAAAGAAGAGGGCTGAAGAAATTCCATGACTGGTTAACTAATATAAAAGTGAGACTGACCACATTAGCAGGAAAGTAAATACAGCTGTAAACTCATCACAGGCCCTTCTTTAGTTACAAATGAAGCAACATTCAAGCTTCAGCTCCCAAAATTATCAGGGCACATCCAGGGAATGAAAAATTCAGAAACATTGTTTTTTGATTCAGTGCTAATGTTCAGCTGCTTCCTAAATGGCAGGCTCTGAAATCACTTTTGACATAAATCAGGTAACCAGGAATGTAGAGTTTCTGCTTCCAGCTATTTTTCAGGTTCACCAGGAACAGAGGGTTCAAGGTGCTTTTCTTACAAACCGTAAATTTCTTAGTGCATTTTCAGTTAATTCATCTCACAGGAAGATGTTTTCATCACTGAGTCATGAACAGGAAGAAATTAATTTTAAAAGCAAGCAAAAGAGGGGAGCTTCAACAGTCCGCTAATGATGCCATTTTCCCACTTCCTGCTCTTGATATATTTTGTTCCTGTGAATGATGGGGTGAACTCTAGCTCTAGAAATTCATGTTTTGTGGAGAAAATCCATTTCTATGCCTTGCAAAGCAGAACTACAGGTGCAGCAGGCAAGTAGACAGTACCAGCTGCTGCTTGGCTGTGCTACTTCAAAGAGAAATTAAAGACTGAGCCCAGGTTTGGAGGCAGTACAGAATCACAGAGGGGATAGCAGCAAAATTCTCATGACTATGGCCCAATCTGAGCGCCTCCACCATGGAGCAGAATGCTCAGGAAGGGAACGCAGCATGGGAAGGGGAGATGTCAACGCTAGTTTCTGCCCATGCTCTGGTGAAGTTATTCGGTGGTAATGTCCAGGAAGGCATTGTTAACTTAATCAGGTTCAAACCACATATCAAAGTGTTCAGTAGCTGATTTGGGATATTGTGGAGAGTGTGTCAAAGTATAAACGAGTCGCCAAAAGAAAAGTGAATTCATATCATAAATTCTTTTAAAAGGTCATAGTCCCAAGGAGGCAAGTGGATTCATGTTTTGTTTTGTTTTTTAATTTATAACATGAATTCACTTTTTTGTGACTAATTTATGCTTTTAAAAAGGACATTTGAACAGAGTATATCAGGATAAAGAAGAATATGATATAGATATCAGGAAAACATGACTTCTTTTGACTTATAACATGAATTTACTTTTTTAATGATAAGCATGTTTTTAGAGAAGAACCCTTATGCAAAGTCTATCAGAATAAAAAGAAATATGTGAGATCTGTCCAGTAAGTATCCAGCCATTCGCTATGAAAAATAGAGATATTTATTGAAGAAGATACAAAAAACATTGAACATATGATAATGACATTTCAGTCCCCTTTAAAGTGGGTACCTTGGGACCTCACACAGCTGCAGTCATCATCAGCTGCCCTATCATACTTCCCTGAATTTCACTGATGGTCTGAACTCTCTTCCCTTTCAAAGGTGATTTTAGTTTTGAGGAAAACCAGAAGTCACAGGGCACCAAATCTGGGCTGTAGTGGGGCTGAGTCACCTGGGAGATTTGATTTGTTACACAAGACATGATGCATGAGCAGTCACATTGTCATGATGAAGCTGCCAATCACCGGTTGCCCATAGCTGCAACCTTCTGAGTCATCTGAATAGTTTCTGTGGAGGAATGTTCAAGCTTAATGCAAAATTCCATGCAGATTCATTGCTTAATTCACTCAGTCATTTTGAATGTGACAGCCACTCAGTATGTAAGCAATCAAAGCAGGGCCTGTGCATGTGGCACCTTGGTGCCTGACCCAACAATTAGGTTTGCGGGAAACGGGGTTTTACTTACAAGATTCCAACCTTGGGGGCTTTGGGAGCATACCAGCTGGGAGCCCTGTTCCCCATGAGATCCAGCACTTCCCTTGCTCCCCACCAAGCTATAAGCCAAAAACACCAGAAGTTCCCCATATTCTTATCTGTTCTTATGCTAGCTGTGCAAACAGTTCTCCAGCCCCTCCAGAAGGTACAGTCATGATTTTCAAGGATGCCATCTTCTCACAGAAGCTCTCCCCTTCAGAATCTGGGGTACGTTGTCCTCTGCCTCCATGTAATAGTCCAGGAAAACACATACCATGTTGTACTGGATCTTAGTGAAGTTCAAGAAGGCACAAGTCCCAAGAAAGTGGCCTCTCTGTATGTCCCAAGCCCCAAGAGCCCGGGTAGAGTCCAGGTCTGCAAGACAGCAGGTCACAGTCTTTCAAGGCAGGGTCCCTGGTGGCTTTGGAGTCAGAGCGGGCACAATCAGAGCAGCAGCATGTCGTTCTCTCATTCTCTCCCTCTTGACGGCTGCTTCCTTACTACAGCAGGCCACATGGTGGAATCCTGACTACAAACTGCGTTACTGTGTGCTGTTTTCTCACTCAGACTTCATGAATGAATGAATACTTCCTGTATCACAGCTCCTTCCTCATGGCTACTTCTTTTTTTACTAACCCAGGCCCCATGGCCAACTCCTTAGAGGAGTAAATGTACCTCCTTCCTCATGACTACCTCCCTTTCAAACCACATGATTGCATTTTTCTCTCGCCCATATCCAACTAGCCCTTTTCTCCTAGCCTGGGCCGCGTGGCCAAATCCCTTAGAGAGGCAGAAGTAGTTCATCTCTCACTACAGGCAGCATGGTTCCACCTTGCTTTATCAATACCCCATGGTGGACCATACCTTGACTATCTGCCGGCTCTTATTTTAAATCCTGACCTACAGCTTCCTATGTGACCCCATACTCAGCTCCTTCCACAATGAGCTACACCTGCAAGTTTCCCCATATCATTTACATTCTTTTGGCTGCCATCTTTAGTCAGGGCAAAAATCACTCACTGATGCAGGGGCCTCCACCTCCCCTGGCTATGTAATGAGTCAGGATATACTCTGAAAGTCACCTAGCACAGCAATTATCCTGCTTTTTGTTATGCAAAGTATCTTAAACACCATATCCTCTCTCTCCCCCTTCTCCCACCCCCAAATATGGGCTCTGGGGGACATCTCTTTATATTTTGAGGACCCTTGCCTTGCACCTCATTTCAAGTACAACTCATTCAGTGGCATCTGTGGCCCCCAATAATTACTACACTGAAGTCATTATTGTCCTCACATGAGCATGCCAGTCCACTCTCCTTGGCTGCCAGGTTACACTGATGGTGTGTGAATTATTCTCATTATAGTCCAACAATGATTGGACTTTTTCCGGACAGACCTCCTCATATACAAATATCAGTCTCAGAAGTGTTATGTAGGTATGTGTTTTCTTTATTCTCATCAGTTGACACCTTACGTCTGTCTCATAGTGTATGTTTAGTTCCACCAAGGGTCAAGGAAATGACACTACATATGACATAAACAGTGACCAATAATAAAACTATTGGTTTTATTATTGCTTCTGAGTCATTTTTGACATGTTATTACTTCATTTGACATTCTGAAACCTTTCATGATTTATGATGAAGGATTTTCATTAGATACCGTCAGTGATGGTAGAAGCCGAAATTGCCTTACCATTTCTAAAACTTAAATATGGAGAACTTTTTCTACCTAGATAGCAAATTATAAGCTTTCATAGCTGTCTTTTTTTTACAACTTTTTAGTAAATGCTATAGACTGTGATATGTCACTTGAGAATGCAAAACAAATGCTAAGAAAACACTCAGTAGGCATCATGTCATATCATTATCTCTTTAAAACATATTAGTAGTTCTATAGTCATCACTTGTAACACAGTTTACTCCAATGCAACCCACTTCCGTGTCGCTACCTTTATGCTTGTACTGTCATTTCATTTACCCATTATTTTCATCTGCTGTCAAGATAAGGGTGCAGAGGCTGGGTGAAAAGGTAAATGAAATACCAGGACACATTTTCTGCATATGAGTGGAAGGCAAACTTTATTTTTAAACTGGGTCTTTTCAGCCTTTGCCCTGCTTTGTACATCACTTTCTGTTTAGAACCTGCTGTGCCCTGGGAGAAGAAACTCTTGCAATGTACAAGTTCTTTTTGCTTGACTTCATCCCCTAGTTTGAAAATGTTCTTATGAATCAGTCTGATGAAAATAGAAAGGGTAAGACCTTGCCTGTTGAAAGGATTGTGTTGTGTTGTATTAGCAGGGGCCCCTGCTAACCTGTAATCTGCCCCACCTCTGAGTGAGGATTGCAGAAACAGACAACTAAGAAGCTGCTGAAAGGCAGCCATGATGCTTCTTGGGTGATTCCCTACCCCATAAGCATCTGAATATTCTCACTGGCACAGAGAAATAACACTCCTGTTGCCCTCAGGAGCAGGTTTCATGTTTTCAAGTATGATAGGGAATTTTTCTGTATTCTCCAGGCTCCTGCTCAGTCAGACATCTCTCCTGAGAAATCCTGTTGTTTCACTCTGATTCTACTGTGCCTTTGGTATAGATGAACCCTGGAGAAAGCTGCTGGGATCTTTGCGTACGTGTGCTGCACCAATATCACAGCAGGTGACTGAATGCCGTTTCTGCCCCCAGCTATGAAACAGTCTAAACAAGTATAGGTCCCATGCATGCCTCAAATATTTGGGTGTGGGCTTTGGAGGGCATCTGGATGGATTCTGAGGACTGTCCAGCTCAGGGCTGTGGCTGGGAGTTATGAGGTGTGATTACCAGGGGAACATAGTAGGGTTAACACAGAAGAGTTGCATGTAGACAGGGGTTCTGTGAGCAGAGAAGTATGATAGAGCAGATCCACAAAGCAACCTGTGTGACACATGGGCACCAGTAGGAAAAAAGTTGTAAAAGCTAAGTGGGGGAGACAGAGAACGTTTTTGATTTTTGTTGTTTGTTTGTTTGTGTTTTTTGTTTTCTTTAGCCATAAACATGGCTTGGTTTGAGTTCCCATGTAGGGAGCCTCAAACTTCTCAAATGTCGTTAACCTCTCAGCCCACCGGCTTCGTGATGACTCCAGGTAGAGCTGAGAACCGAAGAGGAAGTCTGTTGCACGGACTTTCTCCTCATTAAAATTTCTTCTTTTCAGGGTTCTCTGTGATTTGGCAGCCTCAGCCAGAAAGGAGCCAAGTGACTTTTACCTCATTGGCTTTCACTTCATTGCTTTTGGCTTTCATGAGAATTGTTTACTTGGGTTACTATTGTCTCAGGGGCAGGAACTTACAAAAGGGCCTCATTTCTAAAACAGAGTCTTCCTCTCCAAACCCGAGCAGGCTTATTAAACAAATACAGCCCCTTGACCAATCTGACTTTTGTATAAACATAAACATGATCATAGGCCATGTTCTTTACCTATATACTTTTTAAAAATAAGAACTCTCTTGTATTAAAAACACGGATGAGCTTGTCCCAGGACCTTTTTCTGAACAATCTCAGGAGACTTTATTATGTGAAGAACCTTGTTCAAAATGGCATTTTTTTCCTGCTTCCTGTTTCACCTGGTCTTATGCTTTGAAAATGTGCAAAACTCTCAAGGAAAGCATATTTACATCTTTCTGTAGGACTTAACTTGGATGCAGTTTCAGACAAAGTAGACACTACAGTAATAGCAGAGAGATCCAAGATAAAAGTCCCCTTGTCAGTGGAAAGTTATTTATTTTGCCTTTAGCAGGGAGTTCTTTGTCTCCTGGGCTCCAGATTTTCAGTGTGCTAATTGAGGAAAATGCACCTGAAGTATCGGAGGATGAGAGTGCTGGGTGCTTTATGGCTGAAACAGAACCATTTCCTGGGGTTATCTGGGACCTCATGTACAACTTGAGGACAAGGTGGTGTGTGCAGCTTTACTGCCTGCAGACTCCTGGGTTCCTGTAGCTTCTGCTTGCAGTTCTCAGCTTGTGGGCCCATTTATGTGTGTTTTGTTTTCTTGGCTTAGAGTTCTAAAAATACAGAATGTACCAGGACAGGCTCAGCTGGAGGTGACTAAAAGAAAGTCTTGGAGAAACTGGCAGAGGTCCACTGGGGAGAGACAGGGACAGCTGAAACTTTTTCAGTCTTCTGTAAAGGAAGGCAATTTACTTCTGAGTGGTTGATAGGGAGGTTAACAACTTGAATTTCAGACCCATAATTCTTCCATTAATATTTCAAGGTGTGGTGAAATGACCATTCATAAAATATATGTTAAATAAAGAACATAATAGCTGGCATTTATTGAGCATTTATTATAAGCCAGATACTGGGTTAAACCCTATAAACACATCTCACAAGAGTTCCTAGATGCTAAATGCTCTAATTACCCCATTTATAGATAGGACACAATCATAGAAAAGTTGAATGAATTACCCAAAATAACACAGGTAGCAAAGTGGCAGAACTGGGATAAACTCCCAAAACAGACTCCAGAATTCAAGCTACAACACTTCTGAGGCATTTAATGATTTAATTTCTGTCTTAGGCGGGTCCTGGTTGCGGGATGGGAGGGAGAGGACCACTAGGGAATTAGTGAGGATCGTAATGGACAGACAGCAACTTGTGGGTAGAAGATAGAGGGTTTGCAGCCAGTTAACCTTACACTTTCATTTTGCTTTAAAGATTGTGTGTCTTGTCTATCCTTATTTTTTATTTCTTCCCGCTCATGCAAGAGGTGACATATCTTTCCTTCTATTTGTCTCCCCAATTTTTCTACATCACCAGATTTTAAGCTTCTCTCCTTTTATACCTCACTGTCTTTCTTGATGCTGCTAGAATAACCCATTCATTGACTTACTCTGAAACCCACTCTCTTATTATTTGTGGAGGAAAGGGGATAATATAGGAGATGGAGTAGGCTAAAGTCATTACTGTTCATCCTGTTAAATAACAAAAAATCAACCAAGTAAATTTTAAGATGAACAATAAACAATTATGAATGAGGCAGCAAATAGAAAAGAGCTCCAAAGGGTTTTACAGAGTGGAAGACTTTTAAATAGAAAATGGGACAAAAAAAAAAGAAATTATTAGCAAAAAATACATTGTTGCAGGCAAGTTGCCCTCCCAAGGAAAACAGAAGGAACCTCTCAGGCAGATTACTCACTAGTATTGACCAGGTAATTCTATGTTGACTGGCTAAAGATTACATTTCTGGGCAGCTAAAATTTCAGTTAGGTTAAGTATTAAATCTTGCTTGGCTGGTAATGAGGCATGGCACAAATGATTTCATTTTAGGCTTACTATCACTTTTTAAATAAGCTCTTCCCTCTTCTTTAATTCCCTTTTCATAAGAAAGTGAAGAAACATTTTCTCCTCCAATAAAAAAGAAAGAGGAATGGAAGTGTCTTGTCTTCTTTCCAGAGACAGCTACCCAAGTCAGTAAACCTTCCACTCTCTGTTTCCATATATTCTTGTAGTAAGTTATTGCAGTCTTTTGTAGTGTCTTCTCTGAAAGCCGGAAGCATATTTTGACTCCCCAAGATCCTTGCTTGTTATTGTGTAGCCATTAGATTTGAGTATACGGTTGTAGTTTTCCAGAATAAGACCTTTCTGCTTAATCCTCCAGGTTGTCATCAATATACAGTTGTTGCAGTTTGCTTAATTGCCAAAATCATGCCATGGTTCTGACATGGCGGCAGAGGAGAACATCTACCCTTCCAAGTTCTTGGCTGAGACCCCTTGGAATAAAAGACAGATTAATAGGAAAAAAACACACAGAAGTGTAGCACAATGCATAACTTCTATAGAAATGGGAGAGACCCAGAAAAACTAAGTCACTTCCCAAGTGGCCCAAGCTACCACCTTCAATTTCATGTCCAGCTAAAAACAAAAGATGTTAGGGAGTGAGGAAGCCCCTTATGGGAAGCTATCAGGAAAAGCACAGTAAAGAAAAATAAGGTTGTTATGCAGAGTTAAGTCCCTTACCTTCTCTACTTGATAAGAGTTTCTAAAGATACAATAATTTTCCTCTTCCTGGCACAGAAAGGGACACACCCTTACAAATGGAGATTTCCATTATAAATGTAAATGTGTCTTACAAAAGGGTAAATTTTACAAGGTTTTCAGAGCTTTTCTGTGTCTGCTGTTTCTTAAATTAATCAGCATAAAATAATCCTTTACCAAAGAGGCATATTTTGGGATGGCAAATCCTGCTCCCCTTGACATATCCACTATTTCTTTTTCTATCAATGCACAGAATATCTACCAGAGCTAAATATTTAGGCTTTGGTCTTGGCATAGTCTAATCTTTGTACCTTTAAAAAAAAGGAATATTTGAATACTATATTTGAATTTTTGACTTCTGGGAAGAATATTTATATCAATCTATTTTTTCCTCCTACAGTATAATAATAATTTGATCATAATATTTTCATAGATGAGACTGTGTTACAGAACAAACAAGGGGGGCCTGGGACGATATACTATTATTGAAAGAAGGCCCCAGGTCCGTCACGTCCGCCACCTGAGGAAAGACGTCTCTCAATGCCAGAGATTCGTGAAAAGGAAAGGAAATGTTTATTTAATGCTATACTAACTTCAAGTAGTGACCTAATGTCTTTATCAAAAATCCTAAAGTCCCTTAAAACACCCACAAACAGACACAGTCCTTCCTTCCTTCCCCCTTTGCCCAGTACCGTATCTCAGGAAAGGAAATAGAAGTCCATGGCTCAGGCAGTCCTCTGGTTCTTCCCAGTTAGTACTCCATCTCGACTGGGAGACCTCCCTGGGTTCCCGGCACCCTCAGCTGAGTCGCCAGGATCTCTGCTAAAACCAGGTGGTGGTTCCCCTTCTAAAGCTGTGGGGGTCCCCATTCTGTCCAGGCCGCGTGGTTCTCCCTCTCTCAGGGCTGCGGGAAGGGAGAGTCCCCACTCTGCCAGGCCGCGTGGTTCTCCCTCTCAGGGATGCGGGAGTCTTCACTCTGCTAAAGTTGTGTGGCTCTCTCTCCAATGGCCGTGATCTTCTCTGCACCTCCACAGCCACATGGTTCTCTCTCTCAGGGCTGTGCATGGTTTTCCTTCTCAGGGCTGCACATGGTTCTCTCCTCTCAATGGCCACCAAGTCTGGGTTTTAAATCCCTGCGGCCAATCTTCCTCTGCAGCCTCATTTCCGACTCCTCCCACACTTGGCTTCACATGCCAGAACTCGTATCCTTCCAGCTTTACTGTGCTGCCATCATGAGTCTGGGCAGGCGTGGCCCCATGTCCTGGAGCCAATCATCTCCAAGCTCCCACGCAGGCGCTGTAACTCGGGGGACCAGACCTTCCCCCCAGTTACATCTTGGTGGGGAAGTTACTTGCATTCTCCTGGCTCAGGGCATGGCCACAGCTATTTAACATATCTAAGCGACCAGCCAAAGGCTATAGATATGTTAAATGACCACACCAGAGCTTGGCTGCAAGGCTGTTGCTATGCAAAACAGCTCTCAATGGCCGTGCTCCATTTGTCCCTTCCCCCAACCCACACCCTGGCGGCGGGGGGGTGGGGGGGGGGGTGGTGATGGAGACATCTTAAAATCTCCTGGACACCTTAAGTTCTGGACCCCATTTCATATGCCCATTTGAGGTCCCCCCTCTTGGCTGCACCCTGTAACAATTGTGACCCTCATGCTTCAGTCATTTGTTCAGTTACTGGCTAAGTGAACTGTATTGAATATGGCCCTTAGAAACCAATAACATAAAAAATCCTCACATTCTACAGTTAGGAAAATATGTGTATTGAGTCTAAATCAGTGGTATTCTGGCTGTAAAAACTGATATAAAGAGAATCAGAATTTTATTTTATTTTTTTAAATATTTTATTTATTTATTTCCAGAGAGAGGGGAAGGGAGGAAGAAAGAGAGGGAGAGAAACACCAATGTGTGGTTGCCTCTCACATGCCCCCAACTGGGGACTTGGCCTGCAACCCAGGCATGTGCCCTGAATGGGCATCAAACCCATGACCCTTTGATTTGCAGGCCAGCACTCAATCCACTAAGCCACACCAGCCAGGGCAGAATTTTTTTAAAAAGAGAAATTTTATCTATCTTGTAAAAAGTGTTCTGTGCTTTTCTATACCTGGCACTATTAACTCTCAACCCAGGTGCTGCTGCAGCTGAGAAAACCCATCATTGCTGACTTCATCCAGAAAGGTATTGAAAATAAGAGAGAAAACATTTCACTGCAAAACCACAAGATCCCCCCACAAAGAGAGACCACTTTATGATATCCTAATTGGGACAAACTTTGCTAGATTAAACATAAATGGAGAAAGTTCAGAGGAGGACAATATTTTGAATAATTGAATAGGAAGGTTGTTTAACAATAAGATCGGTCTGGAGTTTTAAAGGTTGAGAGAAATTAATTGAAACTTATAAAACCAAGAAGGATATAGATAAGGTAAAGAATCGGTGAATCATCAAATCCTGAGATACAACAATTAGAGGTTTTTCTTTAATGCTTCAATGGGAAATTTTAACAAATGAAGGATAGTAAACAAATATTATAACAATTCATTTCTTTTAAAAAATTTTATTTATTGATTTTAGAGAGTGAGAAAAGAGACAGAGAGAGAGAAACATCAGTTTGTTGTTCCACTTATTTATGCATTCATTGGTTGATTCTTGTGTGTGCCCTGACTGGGGATCAAACCCGCAATCTTGGAGTACCGCAACAATGCTTTCTAACAACTGTGACACCCAACCAGGGCTCACTTCATTTCTCCAGAAACTTTCTGATGCTTTGTAGATTAAAAGCCTCTGTAATTTCTTTGAATGTCCTGAAATACAGTACACATTTCTTTACTGTCGATTTGTATAATAATTATGCTTTATTGACTATTTTGAAGAGAAAATATTAATATTTTGTATCTGATTAATAGATTTAGTAATGATTCACCTTTGGTGCAATTACTCAGCATTCCTCAAAGGATTACATTTAGTGTGCAAATAAACCCAATCTACCAAATTTGTCCTATTTACAGTATAGTTTGTCTGTCTCCTATTGTTATTTATTGTATTATGCTACATAGTTTAAAATTCTATGTAATAGATTGAACATTTACCCTATATTATAAAATAAAAAAAGAATAATCTATTTAAGTGCATATGTAAAGTACACATTTCCATTATGGAATGAGTTAGCAATGAGTTAGGTATGAACACTCTGTGACAAATATTTAAGATAATGTTAACATCTCATTTTAGTGAGAAATCAATTATGTAATAAAATAATGTGGTTAGTGTTTATGCTTGTAATTCCCATGTTCACCATTTACTGGAGTTGCTTGTAAACACTACAGAGGTCCGAGGATATACAAGGTCAAAGTAAGAATTACCATCACATTTCTCAAATTTCATCTTTCTTGCAAAAGCATCAAATATCAAGTCAATTGTCCTGGGTTATACCAACTAGAAATAAAAAATGGGGAGAGTTTGTTTACTTCTGTTATTTAAACATGGTTAAAATTAGAGTCTGGAAAATGTTTTAATTATATAGCCTTGCAATTATTTCAATCTAAATACCAGAGGACCCTAATTTCAAATTTATCATGTTCCTATTTTTGTGAGGTCAAGAATATATTGTTTCTGGCAAAAGGAAAACCTCGTTTTACCTGACATTTTTTGCAAGATCTATTCTGGATATTTTTTCTACTAATGAACAGAGTTTCCAGCTGCATTCAGCCTAACTTACTAAGTGTCAAATAAGGATAATGTTTTAATATTAATTTAAAATAATTGACAATTTAATATTTAAACTTACTATTTTACATGAAGTGTGAATAAGTTCCTTTTTTAATATCCATTTTATTTCACCTATGTTTTTCTTTAAATTAGGAACCTAAATTCTAAAAATTTGGCCCAATTCAGATTTTATGACACATACATTGACTATAGTATGTAGAAAATGTAGTTTACTTAGATATCTTAGCATTTTATTAATTTTATTTTTTAAGATTTTATTTATTGCCCTGGCTGGTGTGGCTCAGTGGATTGAGCGTTGGCCTGTGAACCACAGGGTTGCTGGTTCCATTCTCAGTCAGGGCACATGCCTGGGCTGCAGTCCCCCAATAGGGGATGCATGAGAGGCAACCACATGTTGATGTTTCTCTCCCTCTCTTCCTCCCTTCCCCTCTGTCTAAAAATAAATAAAACCTTCATAAAAATATTTTTAAATACAGATTTTATTTATTATTTTTAGACAGAGGGGAAGGGGGGGAGAGGGAGAAAGAGAATGACAGAAACATCTATGTGAAAGAGAAACATTGATTGGTTGCCTCATGCAGGTACTCCAACCAGGGACTGAACCTGCCACCCAGGCATGTGCCCTAATTGGGAATCAAACCAGCAACCTTTCAGTTTGCAGGATACCAGCCAACCAACTGCACCACACTGGTCAGGGTGACAACTTAACATTTTATCTACAGGAGGACAAATACCAATTTGTA
The DNA here is from genome assembly GCF_004126475.2 of Phyllostomus discolor. Classification (NCBI taxonomy): domain Eukaryota; kingdom Metazoa; phylum Chordata; class Mammalia; order Chiroptera; family Phyllostomidae; genus Phyllostomus; species Phyllostomus discolor. The sequence continues at coordinate 43,475,046 of NC_040912.2, forward strand.
AAATTGTTGATAGTTCCCTTGCAGATTTTACCTTTTTCCCTGTCTGTTTTCCCCCTTAGCCGTTTGCCACACACCTTCAAAAGAAATATAGCTCCAGTCTGTTTAAGAATCTACGAGGAGCTGCACTCAAATTATCAGATTTTAAATATTAAAGTGTATCTTAATACACATACTCAACATTTTAAGTAATAATAAAATGTCAAGCTATGTACTGATGGTATGAAGATCATAGAATCTGTATTTGCTGTAGACTCTGAGATCAACTTTTTTTCTTGCTTTGGCCAGTTACATAAATAACTTGGAAAAAAACTTCTTATTAAACACCTATATGTAAAAACTGTTAATATGATTTGCAAAGCCAATAAAATACCTGATAAACAAAGCTGCAGTCATTTAGCCTTTGAGAAGGAACAGTGAGCTTTCCTATTATAATCAGATTCAATTTTAAAAGTGAGTTACCAACCACTGATTTCCTTGCTGTAATTAGCAGTTATTAGCATTGAGAGAAAGTCAAAATAGGCAAACTGTGATCTGCGTTCACACCTTAGTCAGGTTTTGAAAGTCCTAATATTTGCTAGTATCTCAAATAATTACCAAACCACTCACACCCTTATTCCCCTAAATCAAATTAGTAATCATGCAAGCTAATCAACGGTTCATTGAATCAACAGGAGTATAAGGAAAGTATTCATAAACTAAATTGATATTTTCCTTTGCTAAAAAAAAAAACAAAACAACAACAACAACAAAACCTCCAAGGGGAAAATTCAGCTCATAGAGAAGTTGTGAATCTATATACCTGACCCTGTGAAAGACAGTCAGAAATAATATCAAATGCTCAAGAAAACTCAGACAAAATTGTGAGACCAGCAGGAGTTTTCTCTCTGGGATTTGGGCCTTTACCGGTTGGACCAGAGAGACCTTAGTTAATTAGTGATCCTTGTTAAAAAGCCATCAGCTTTGAAATGTAGGTTATGAACACATTACCATTTACTGTGTTGCACGTGTTTGTGTTTCAATAGAGAGCTCTTAGGCCTAAAATATTTCAAGACCTGAAGGACTGGTGGTTTGCTGGGGAGCATCTCAGAAGTTATGCCAACTGCAACACCTTGGAGGGAGCACCCTGCCAGCTCTTAGGCTCTCTCTTCAAAGTGCTTCAGAAAGTTGGGAAGTTTCAACAAAATGAATTTTTTTTTTCACTTGTAGCCTTATTCATAGATTTTTCCCAATGTAAACACTTAAGGGATATTCAAGGATTCTATTACTTTCCACATAGTATGAGATAAGATAAGGAATTTCTGAGTTTCTCAAGAAAAAGAAATAGCTTAAAATTTGAAAACTAAATATGTTAAGAAATGCAAGGGTATTTTTCTCAAATTTTTATAAGTTTCCTAGAATACTGTTTACCTCTTAAATTAGTACTGCACTTAAACACTGTATTTAGCCCATTACAAAATGAAATCCACCCTCTGTAGAATGGTAGCTGTAGAATCTATATGCACAGTTATATACATATTTTTTATTTCTATATATTTCTTTTCTCATCAATCCTAGCCCCCTCAAAGAAAAAAAGCTTTGCTAAGAAACCTTGAACATTATAGTATTTTACTTAAACCATGCCCCAAAGACCAGAATTATCTGGGAACTTGTTAAAAATTCAGAATCTCAGGCCTCTTCATTCTAAGGATACTGAATCAGAATCCGCTTTCTAACAAGATCACCAGATGATTTGTGTGTACGTGCAAGTTTGGGAAATTGCTACAGCATGCTTTTAGAAAGGCTGTAACAGTGTGGCTAGGACGATGCTGAATGTGAAATGGCCGATTCAAATCCCAGATCCTTTACTTACTAGCCATGTCTCCTTGGACAAATTATTTAATTCTCAGTGCTTCAATGTCTTAATCTATCAAAACGGGAATACTTATAGTACCCACACCCTTGTATTCTTGGGAGAATAAAATGAATAAGTGTGTATGAAATGTGAAAGTTTTGGCACATAACAAGTACTATATAAGTTTTAGTCATTTCATATTAAATATGATTGTTATTTTTTATTCTTGCTATTAAATATGAGAATTATTGTCACTATTATTAACAAGGGGAAGCCTTTTCTGTCATTTTGTTAAAATGTCTTTAATAAACAGCATCTAAATTGCTAAGAAAATTAGTTTGAGAACAAGAGTGAAAATTTATTCTTTTCTTGTGTGATGTTAAGAGGCCAAGGCTGTGGGCTAATCCCTTTGTCAACCTACTAGTTTCTCATAGAAAAATAACAACAAAACAAAGAAGGAACTCCTTCCTGGCCGATGTGGCTTAGTTTGTTGGAGCCTCATCCCATAACTGAAAGGTTGCGGGTTCTATTCTTTATCTGAGTGCGTGTGATCTCTGGTCGGGGCGTGGGCAGAAGGCATCAATGTTTCTCTCTCCCTTCATCTCTCTCTAAAAGCAATGAAAAAAAATATCTTCATGTAAGGATTAAAAATAAAAATTTATTTAAAAAAATTTTTTTAAATTTTTATTTAATTGTTTGAGTACAATTTTCTGTCTTTTACTCCCATTCCAGCCCTCCCCAACTCCCTCCCATTTCCACACCCCCCTAGTTTTTGTCCATGTGTCCTTTATACTTATTCCTGTAAACCCTTCCCCTTTTCCCCTGAAATTCCCTGAACATTTTTTTAAACAAAGAAAGAAATCCAGTTTGGTCAGTGGAGTTTCCAGTAGAGAAATTACCTCTCCCCACCTACTGCAGAAACCCTGTTAGGATGGTCAGTGACAAGGGTCATGAAAGAATTTCCAATGGAGAAAAATACAGAGTAGTTTAATTCACTTTCCAAGGAAGAAAAGGAGCTAGAAACAGAGAAGTGCACAAGCCCTGAGTGGTTGTGGCTTTGAGCTTTTATTGGGTTGTTAAAGGCAAGGGGGTTATAGATGGGTAATCCAGCATTTTTAGAGCAGGATGTTTCAGTTGGTCTTGCACAGGCTGCAGCTTGTTTCGATGTTGTCTTTGGGTGCGGAGTCTGAGCAGCACATCCTGTTTTGTAAGTTCTCAGAACCTCTGCACCTTCAGGGCGCTTCCAATAATTTTCTAGTCCTGAGGATAGTGGCACATAAAACTCATGAAATGAGTCAGCCATGCTTTATGGGGTCAAGCAAGCTCTGGCAAAGTGGGCTTGAAAAGGGATTTTGACCCTTTTAAAAAAGGGGCTTTTGTCCATTTCTTCTCTTTTGTCCTTTTAAACCCCTACCTTTAGGCCCTCCCAGTTTGCCTCTTAGCCCCAGGTAACCATCTCACCAATGTGTTCCATTGTCTAATGTGCATATAAGAAAATCTTTAGAAAGAAAGAAAAATCTGTCAGACACAGCACCAGAAAAGAACCAGATGAGGAGAAAGTGGGAGTGGTGGGATGTTCTGATTATGATTAGGTCAGTTATAAAAATGTATTGTGGTCATTAATCAGTTTTGCACCACCTGTGTTTTAATAGTTTTTATTTTTAATTACATTTTATTGATTATGCTATTACAGTTGTTCCAATTTTTTCCCTTTGCTCCCCTCCATCCAACTCCCCCATTCCCTCTGGCAATGCCCACACCTTTGTTCATGTTCGTTGGTCATGCCTATGAGTTGTTTGGCTACTCTGCTTCCTATACTGCACTTACTTTACCTCTCCCTGGCTATTCTGTAAAGGCCTGCTTATTTGTACTTCTTAATCCCCTCACCTCTTCACCCATTCCCTGACACCCTCCTTCCAACTGGCAACTATCAAAACATTCTCTGTATCCATAATTGTGTCTCTATTCTTGTTTGCTTAGTTTGTTTTTTAGATTTAATTGTTGACAGGTATATATTTATTGTCATTTTATTGCTCATAGTTTTGATCTTCTTTTTCTTGAACAAGTCCCTTTAACATTTCATATAATAATGGTTTGGTGATAATGAACTCCTTGATTTTCTTCTTGTCTGGGAAGCTTTTTATCTGCCCTTTGATTCTAAATGATAGCTTTGCTTGGTAGAGCAATCTTGGCTCTAGGTCCCTGCTTTTCATGACTGAATATTTCTTGCCAGTCCCTTCTGGTCTGCAGAGTTTCTTTTGAGAAATCAGTTGACAGTCTTATGGGAATTCCTTTGTAAGTAATTATCTGTTTTTTTTCTTGCTGCTTTTAAGATTTTCTCTTTATCTTTAACCTTTGGCATTTTAATTATGAAGTATCTTTGAGTGGGCTTCTTTGCATCCAACTTGCTTGGGACTCTCAGTGCTTCCTGAACTTGCAAGTCTATTTTCTTCACCAAGTTAGAGAAGATTTCTTTCAGTATTTTTTCAAACAGATTTCCAATTTCTTTCTCTTGTCCTTCTGACACCCCCATGATACAAATGTTGGAGCATTTGAAGTTGTCCCAGAGGCTGCTTATATTATCCTCATTTTTGGGGGATTCTTTTTTCTTCTTATTGTTCTCATTGGTTGATTTCTGCTTCTGTATGTTCCAAATCATTGATTTGATTGTCTGTTTATTCACTCTCCTGTTGTTTCACTGTAAATTGTTCTTTTTTTCAATTAGTGTATCCTTCGTTTCTGACTAGATCCTTTTTATGCTGTTGAGGTTGTCGCTAAGTTCCTTGGCATCCTTATACCCAGTGTTTTGAACTCTGCATCTGATAGATTGTTTATCTCCATTTTGTTTAGCTCTTTTTCTGGACTTTTGATCTGTTCTTTCATTTAGGCCATGTTTCTTTGTCTCTTCCTTTTGGTAGCCTTTTTGTATTTGCTTCTGTGTATTGGTAGAGGTACTATGATTCCCTGTCCTGGTAGTGTGGCCTTATGTAGTTAGAGCAACACAACTTTCTAGCACTGTACGCAACCTCTAGTACCACCATTCAACTCTCATTCCTATGAGCAGGTGACCTCTACTGGGCCTTCCTGAATATGAGCAGACCATCCTCAGGAGAAGACCTACAATTAGTACATACATAGACTTGTAGCTTGTCCCACCATCCACATATAAATTCTATGACTTCAAGCAAACATTTTTTTGTGACTTCATTTCACATCTTTTAAATTGGACTGCAATTGTTCTAAAATTATATCCTGATTCAAAACAAAAGAGAACAAAAATATGTTTTCAATTTATTTTAATAAGTAATAGCAATAGATGAAAAAGTAATTTTTAAATCTTTCTTAAACCTATTTAAATTACCAGCTCTTAAAATTGATGGAAAGAAAACCTAACTCAGAAATGGTTAGAGATTCTTTGAGAAAAAAGGAAGTAGAACAAGATGAGCGAAGAGTGAAAACTGAAAAAGTACGATTAGAAACAGGAGTCTGTTTGATGTGCATGATCACATTTTTTAAATAAGAAGAAATTCAAATAAAGGAACTATTGTTAATAATCACCTTTCAAGAATACAGAATTTAGTGTAAAACTGTCATAGTTTTCCATCTCATTTCTTCCCCTCAAAGCTGTATGATTTTAGTTGTTTATTTCTCTTCACATTAGTTCTCATATATGCAACAAAAGAAAATGTATGTGAGCTACATGAGTGCATTTTTTCATGCTTTTATATATTACATTCATCATTTAGAAATAAGGAATAGAAAATTATCCTAAGCAGTGAGAAAATAATGAGGCCAGCTGATAAATGAAACACAATTCATGTCATCAAAAGCCCTTGCACACAACAAGGTTAATATACTTTGTTTTGTGGATTTATGTATATTTTCTAGAAACATCAATTTTTTATTGTGGTAATAACACTTAACTTGAGATCAACCCTCATAATTTTTTAAGTGTATCATACAGTATCAACTATAGGTCTTAAGTTTTATAATATCATCTGCTTTACAAAGTCATTGTGATAAATGAGAATACACATATACAGCAACTGCACAATAGTAGGGACTCTGTGAGCTAATTCCTGCCCCACATGATGCCCAAGGGCCTGTGCTATGCAGCTGATGCTCTGATTTGTTTAAGGCTTTGTCCCTGACGAGATTGTGTTCTGTTAGTGTTCAAAGCTACAGTGACTGCTGAAACCTGCTGGAAAGCCAAGATATAAGTACACTCTTGAAGTACACATTGAAATTGACCTAACATATTTCTTCTTATTCAAATATCCTTTTGAAATTTCTCATTTTTTTTCTTTTTGGCTTGGTATTCCCCTTCTGACTAGAACCTAGGAGAATACATTAATTTAAAATATCTACTCACCCTGACTAGTGTGCCTCAGTGGATTGAGCACCAGCCTGTGAACCAGAGTGTTGCCAGTTCAATTCCCTGTCAGGGTACATGCCTGAATTGCAGGCCAAGTCACTGGTTGGGGGCAAGTGAGAGGCAAACAATGGGTGTTTCTCTTGTACCTCAATGTTGCTGTCCTTCTCTTTCTCTCTCTCTTCCCCTCTCTTTAAAAATACATAAATAAAATATTTTTTAAAAAGTTTAAATACCTACTCTAAATTTCCATACAAGTCCACTTATGGAAATAAGACTGTTCCTTAACAACCCATATAGCCCAGGTAGCAAACACAAGGCCCGCAGGCTACATCTGACCCTCTGCCTTGTTTTATCCAGCCCAGCACCTTGTTTATACCCAAAGGCAACGCCAAGGTCTCAATTAACTGTTAAGGAGTAGTTACATTTATATAGTTCTAAAATTACACCCAGCCCTTTGAAGGCAACCACAAGGCTGATGTGGCCCCAGGTGAAAATGAGTTTGACACCCTTGCTAGGATGCATGAAGAAAAGTGCTCCTTATGAGCCTTGTTAGTGCTTTCTATCATTGTTAGTTCTTTTGAAGATTTTATTTATTTATTTTTAAAGAGACAGGAAGAGAGGGAGAAAGAGAGGGAGAGAAACATCAGTGTGTGGTTGCCTCTCATGTGCCCCTAACTGGGGACCCAGCCTGCAACCCAGGCATGTGCCCTGACTGGGAATCGAACCAGCGACCCTTTGCTTTGCAGTCTGGCGTTCAATCCACTGAGCCACACCCACTAGGGCTCATTGTTAGTTTTTAATATGTGTCAGGAAGATTTCCCCAACCCTGCACTAACCAAAGTATGTTTTGTAAATAGCCATTATAAGTGGATCTTTTCAAAGATCTTTTTTACTTTTCTAAAAAAAAAGTAAATCATGCCTCTCTCTGTTGCCAAAACAATGACCAATTAAAGCCTCAGAAAACCAAATGAGGCCATACTGGTATGATTTCCTGTTACCAAAGCTATGCAGGTTTTACCCCAGTAAGCTAGAAACACAAAGATATTCATTCAGTGGAATTGACTCTTTTTATTATTTTCATTTTTTTTATAACTGAGAAGCCAGTCTTGCTGATCTTTACCTTATTTCCAATGTTTTCTCAAGAGCCCTTCTTATAGATGGGAATCACATCTGTAATTGCCCCATCCTCTGGCAAGGTGACTGCAATAACGGTTTACACATTTGGCCAACAGTTCCACAATTTCACCCTTGAGTTCCTTCAAAACTCTTGGGTGAATGCCATCTGGTCCTAGTGATTTATTTATGCCAAATTTGTCAACTAGACTTGGAACTCCTTATGTACTCCTCACTTTTTGATCTGTTACCCCTGACCTATAGAATTCCAACTCCCTCCTTTTTATTGTTCTCTTTCCTGTCCTTTTTTCTTGCTCAAAATATCATCTTTAAAATAAGGTTCCCTGTTTCATGAACTTTGCTCAATACTCTGTAAAGTAGGATTTAATTTTTGTTACTCTTTACATGGCCAAAATAAGTATTTTGCTTGTGTCATCAAGCTACATGGCAAGAGTATGAATAGCACTGCTAGGTAAAATTTTGATAAAAATGATCATTGGAACTAAGCCATCAGATTCAAAGTATGGAAGGAAATAAATGCCTCCCAGTCTATCTTTATATTATGGTAACTAACCATTCCCAAAGAAGAGTAAAGGCCAATGAAACAAGACTTTCTATTAACATGACTTTTGGCAGAAAAGGCAAAAATTTCGATTTCAACCTTTGCACATTGAATTAAACAATGCAGATAATGCAGCTTGCTATCCCCCAGTGTGGCTTCAGGTTTCATTTTGAATGGAGAGAGCTCCTCAGTATATTCTTAAACTTTATTTGGTTTTTATTTCTCAAGAGAACAATTATTTGTTCTAATGGTCCTCCCATTTTTTTAAATTTACATATTTTTATTTGAAGCACTGCCCAGATTTTTCGGTTCATGGAATAATTCTTTACTTCTTGTTCCTCACTTTCTGCCAAGAACAGTTAGTGTGTACTGTTTGGTAATTGCCACTGTTGAGCTCTCTGAAGAGCCTTTATTCAGTGTTAGATTCAGTGATTCTGGTTACTGTTGTTCTGGTAGCAATAAAAAGGCAAGTGATGAGAAGGCTTTCAACAAACAGTCCTTTATTGGGGCCAAAACTACCCTAGACTAACCCCACCCTACATTGCTATGGCATACAACTATAGAAACTCAAAAAGGTTTGAATAAAAACAGGAACTTCAGAATAACAAAACAACTAGTCTACCCCAGTGTCCTCTGGCATCAGCATCCTGTGACAAATTAGGTTAACTTGTCATTAATGCCTGCTTATTATGAGACTGTCTGATCAGTAGGACCCAATGTCCTCTCTGAAACCTTCCCACAGATGTTTCTGGGATGCTATATACAATGCAGTCTGTCAGTGTGTAAGTCCCTAAGCAAGTTCTTCCCACTTTTTCCTGTGCTCCTTGAGTGTCTCGTCATCAATGTCCTCTGCTCATAAAGTTCCATTGGGCATCCTTAGCACAGCCTTTTCTGATAGTGTGTATCACACTGCTAACTTCTTTCACTGTTTTTAAAGCTGCCAGTCTCCCGAAAGTTAACATGTATTTGGATTCTCTGTAAAGGTTGAGAAAATGGTTCCGTCTCCCAGACCTTCCTTCTTAAAAAGGCAGGATTGCTCAATCGCAGACTCAATCCCTGCGAATTCTTCTTTCCCTCTTTCAGATTTCTTCTTAACCTTACTCTGCTTAGTGACTTTTGGGTATCAAAGATTTATACCCAAAAGTTTATACCCGTGGCTGTAAATGCCAAGATGTTACCTCCATTGTTCTTATTAGCCTGGCATCTCCTTACATGCACACACAAACACACTTTCACACATACAAGTAACCAATGAACATAGACCAAAAGATTCCCAGAAGGGTTATCCAACATTTTTTAGAACAGCCTAACTTTAAATATGGGTTCAGCAAAGACAACTCTCCTTCCTCACCAGCATTTCTCCAAGGTTCCCTTTGGAAGAAACAATATTCCTCTTTCTAGTTAATAAAAAGTCTGTCCTTGTTAGAACTCCCATTAATACTATGATGCGGACTCCAGCTCGTGGGGTCCACCACATTGTGGATGAGATATGAGAAATTCACAGAGACTACCAAGACCTGTGGAGGAAAAGGGACAGCACAGCTTCTCTCTCAAGAGGAGAAAAAGCCTCGGACCCTCACCTTGACAAGCCTTTATTGCTTTTCTGGGCACATTACATGATGGTCCTCATTTACTATGCAGAGGTTCGCTTTAGGTGGTTACCTTTTACAGAAAACAAAGGAGAGGGTGCTGCTAATCACATCACCAAAAAAAGGATATTTGCAAATGCAAAGGGAAACGTGGTTGAATCATCCTTGGAAGGTTTAGCATGGATTTTAGGAACTTACTTTAAAGATATGCAGTAAATGTTTGCTGCCTCAATTCAGGGTGAGGGAATTTTAGCTAAAGCAAGTCTCACAGCAGTCTAGGTACAATGCAGGCCTGATTCCCCACAGGAGAACCTGTCTGTGGGCATGGGTCCTATCTGGGCCCACGCCATGCAAATGGTCTCCTATAATGCTAAAAATAACTTGGCATCCCTTTAGAGGATAGGCCCAATTAGAGGGTAGGCCCAAGATACTAGCACTTTGATTTTCAAAATGCAAATACATACCTGGAAGTATTTCATGTGCACTAATTCACCTTCTAGAAATTTCAAGCTGATCAATATTTACTGAGTTTATGCATAGCCTAATTACTATCTGTAAAGAACTTTATAATTTTTAGGCAATGTGCCATTTGAGGTTGGGTATGAAGATGGTGTTCTTTTCAGATCACCTGCTTATTTCAGCTTTTGAACCTTACCCGCTGTTCATCAGTAAAGTTAAAGATGATGGCATTACATTAACTGGTTCATTCTCCCTATTACTACTACTTTTTTTCCTCATTTACCATGTGCCAGGATTTATGCCAAGCACAGTCCACACTAGCATCTCATTAAATCCACACAGCATTTTAAATAGATTATATTTGCATTTTCTAGGTGAGAGTATAAAAACTCACTATATCATCCAATTTAACAATCACCAACTTTCCTAAAGAGAGATGTTTGTTTATAAAGCACCATCTAGCCCTATGCTGTTCAATATGATAGTTGCTAGCAATGTGTGGCTATTTATATTTAAATTAATTAAAATAACAGCTCATCTTCTTAATTGCACTGGCCATATTTTTCACATGTACAATGATCACGTGTTGGAGGCTACCACATTGAACTGTAGAGATTACAGAACATTTCCATCATCATAGAAAGTTCTATTGAACTGCAAGGTGGCTGTCCATCATCATTGCTGTAGTTATTCTCATTTCAGTTGAAAGCATCACTGTGCTTAGCTTTTCTGCCACAGTTACCTTCTAGTGCCCTTCTAGTGCCTGTCATCTCACTGACTGATCCCAACAATTGTTAACATGACTTTATCTACTTGTGAGTATATCTGCCTTTGATAGTTATTGCTTAGCAAAAAAATACAGAATTTTAACCATTCTTCCATTTGCTTTACCTAGTGTTCAATTTATGTTCTGCTGTTCAGTTGCCTATTCTTTCTGAATTTTCAATAAATTTTAGGGTGAATCATAGTATAATCGTTTGGAAGATATTTTAAACAGCAGTTAAGCTCACCATGTGTTGTACCAACCATGCCCTCCAAGGTCCTCAAACACACAAATGACAACTGCTGCCTGGATGACAGGAATTAAAACTTGTCATATATGGTGAAACATATCCCAATTTCAGAGTTTTTTAAGTGTGAAAAGAAAAATCTTGTTAGAATTGAGAAAACGTAGACATTCTGAATCTAAACTCTACCTGAAGTCTGTGTGACTGTAGACAATTTATCACAGACTAGGATTAAAAAAAAGCATGAAAATAAATAACATATTGTAGAATGATGAGTGTTCAGTGACTAAATGAAAGGCTGGGGATGTAGCACCAAAGAAAGAGTAATTGACAGGCTTTAAAAAAAAAGATTTCATTTATTTTTCTTTTAGAGAGAGGGGAAGGGAGGAAAAAAGAAACAGAGAAAAACATTGATGTGAAAGAAAAATACCAATCAGTTGCCTTTCATACACGCACTGACCAGGGACAGAAACCAAAACCCAGGCATGGATCCTGACTGGGAATGGATCCTGCAACCCTTTGCTTTGGGGGAGGACACATAACCAACTGAGCCACACCAGTCAGGGCTAGTAAACTTCGGAAGATGGAGATAAAGACATCTGGGAAAGATTATCAGAGAAGTCTATGAATGTGCTTTTCTTCCCTGATCCTTCAACAATGTGTAAATGTGTCAGTGCAGAGTAAATGAATTATTTTGTTAGTATATTTGTTTATTTTTATGGGTTATCAGGAGCAAGAAAATCATTTCAGGAGTCTTTTCCTAGTTAGCTTCAAGATTAAAAAACATTTCAGCATATTACTCTCAGATAATGAAATAATTGCTAGCAAAATCTTTACTCCACCCACTCCCAAACCAACTATATTTAATTACTTACCTAAAATAATAAAGAATGTATTTATACTTCCTGATTTCATCACTTCTTTTTATTAGGAATTTATCTTCTTTTGATAATAAAATGAGGGTGTACTGGTAGGTTTTCAGTGATCACCATTCAGTGGTTTATATCTATTACTTCATTCAATTCTCACAAGTTTAAAATTATTTTGGGAGACAAAAAAATGTGTTTACAATATGCCACTCTAAACCATGTCTAATGTAACTTAAGAAACCCATATTGAATAAAGCACTCTTTTTGACAACACAAACCCTAGAATAAAATGATTTGATGTAAATAATTTATAGTGTCTGAAGCATTTAATTAAAAGTGTGGATATTTAGCCCTGGCCAGTGTGGCTGGTCAGTTGATTGGGTGCCATCCTTGCAAACTGAAACATCATGGATTCAATTCCTAGTCAAAGCACATGCTTAGGTTGCAGGTTTGGTCCCCAGTCTGGGTGCAGGCAGGAGGCAACCAGTTGATGGCAACCAGTTGATGTTATTTATTTTTTAAGTATATTTCATTGATTATGCTATTATAGTTGTCCTGATTTTTCTTCCTTTGCCCTCCTCTTCTGGACCCCCTTCCCTCCAGCAATCCCCCCCTCCTTAGGTCATGTCCATGAGTCATGAATATGAGTTATTTGACTTCTCTATTTCCCATACTATTCTTAACATCCCATTTATTTTGTACCTACCAATTATGCTTCTTATTCCCTGTACATTCCCCCCACTCTTCTTCCTTCTCCCTTCCAGCTAATAACCCTCTAAATGATCTCCATTTCTATGATTCTGTCCCTGTTCTAGTTGTTTGCTTAGTTTGAGCATTGGAATGGAACCGCCTATTCCACCAGTTACTGCCGCCACATCACCATTGCTGTACTGCATCCTCTCCACCCCTGCTTCCCATCTCTGCCCCTCTTCCCCATCTAGACAAATACAGTTTCTTTAAATCCTTAGTTGTTGGACTTCCATACAGTTTAATACTCTGGCTGTTCTGGGTGTTAGTGGTGATCCTTCTTGTGGTTATGCAAAGAGGGAAAGCGTGTCTACATATGCCTCCATCTTGATTGGGTGTCACCAATTGATGTTTCTCTCCCTTTTCCTACCCTTCCCCTCCCTCTAGAATCAATTAAAAAATAATAAAGTAAATAAAAGTGTCAATATTTATTGTGTGTTTCAACTTGGGTTCAGCCCTGGTTTACCACATTAGCTCCTCCCCTACCTATGCTGAAGCCATCGTCTGTGGAAATGTTTTGCATTTTCCTTTAGAATTTCAGCAGCTACTCCTCATTGTTTCAACATATTCACTTCACATCAGGCCAAGTTATACATTGTCAACAACTCCCTTGATGTTACTGCCTCAGACATTTGTTTGCTCTCCTGCTCTGGCTCATTCCTGCATCCCCAGCTGACATCCATGCTCACTCTTACCCAAGATGCAGATTTCTGTTTTGTCTATTCTTTTCCCAGGGCTGGGATGCATCCCCATCCACCTACCCTCCTGCTCTTATCAATAGCCCCGCCTCCCAGAAATCCCTGCTAATCTTGGAACCTCAATACTTCATCAACATTCAAACTGTTGGACCAAATCCCAATCACAAAGGATTAAACATTAAAATATTAAAGCTTACAACACAAACTTCACTTCATTATTGTGAAAGTTATTGTGGCTCATGTTCAAGGCCTTAGAGAACATGTGGCTAAATGTTTTCAGACCTTCAAAACCATTACCACCACCACTGACAGATCTACTTGCTCCTATTTGTGGGGCTGAGGATGTCTTCTTACAGTTCATGGTGCTGCTTTGGGGCTTCTGGAGACATTTGCCAGAAGTGCTTCTTTCTTGCCATTTTATATCTTAAGAGTCAAGATATAGAAGAGAGGAAATATATTTCATGTTAAACTACATAATATTTTTTTTCCATACAACTAGCCTTACTACTTTGAACTTGGGACATTATATTTTACCATTTAATGCATATGTCTACTTCCTATAGAAAAAAATTGTTCTTAAAATCTCTATGCCTAACATATTCTATATTCAGAGCTAGCATAATAATATCTTTATTTCACTTATGAATATTTTATAAACGTTTTAAAATAACAGTCTACCTGTTTTTGAAGGCTGTACCTGATTTTGATGCCCTCTCTCTGACCTCAATGTTCCACCAGCAGTTCACATAAATGGAATCAAGGTCATTGAGAATTTACAGTTCAGCAGGTCTTAAGATTTCTTGCTTACTACAAAATAAATTAACAGCATAAAGGTATAACTTAATATTATTCATTAGCTGAAAAGTAGAAGATGTGTGTGGCATAGGCTTTAAACAAAACCTTAAAATAATTTCTAGATGTATGTGAAAAAGGCCTTAAATAATTTTTTAAAGATTGTAGATAATTTCATGTTATCATATAGTTTCATCCTTGCTTCACTTAGGTTAAATCAGGTCATGTATTTTTCAGATAATAGAATCCATGAAATCTCATTATTTAAATGTCTAAAATAATTATCAGTTGGAATTTCTGAAGAGATATCTTACCAACTCCTAATATTAACCTATTTTGTGTATTTCGTACTTGAGTACTATTAAAAGCATACTTAAACAACATTACTTTTAAGCAATTGTCAAACCTATTTAACCTTTTGTTATGAAATCATATGTGGGTCACTTTCTGGTGAAATTAGGGGCTTCAGGGCTGGGGATACCCACAATTCATAAATAGAAAGTAAAATATAATTCTATGTTTTCTGAGCTAAAGGGAAAAATAGATGTGTATGTGTTATGCACACACATACATATATATATCATGAGTGGACAAATGTGTATGTTTTCAATAAAAAAAAACTTTTCATTTCTATTGCTCTTTCATTTAGTCTTTTAAAATTTGAAGGTAATGAATTTCCCTTAGAAATAAAAGTAATACATATTTTATATTAAATTTGGAAAAGAAAAAGGTGCAGAGAATAAAATTAAATTTGACTGCAATGTTACCATTTGGAGAAAACTCTTAAATTTTAGGGTATTTCCTAAATACTCTAAATACACACAGTTTTCTCTATGTGTATACTTTTTTGGTGTTTTTCCTATATAATATTAGACAATTATTCTGGGTATGCTGTTTGAAATTCTGTTTTACTTACATAATAATGTATACCTGTATACGTTACTTTTTTACTGATACCACTAAATATTTTGCATCATGTGAGTCATATTTTATCATATTCAGTTCAATTATTCCCTTATTTATGGGCATCTGTGTGGTTTCCCACTTGTTATATAATGTTTCACTCTTGGACACCAATCTACCCATATACCAGTTGCCTTCTATGAGTAAAATACTGAGCTCTGAAATAGCAGTGGAGTAGGTGGAAGGTACACTCGCCACCTTTCAGGACCAAACTGGAACTACAACTAAATTATAGAACAATCAACATAAACAACCAACTGAAGACTAGCTGAATAGAAGTCTCATTACCAAGGATTAAAGTAGAAGTCATACCAAGACAGTAGGAAGAACAGAGGTACATAAAATGGCAGGCCCCACTCCCAAGAGCTGCACCTGAGATTCCAGAGGGATATCTGAACTGTGAGGGCTCTCCCTGAGAAGTTTGGGGTCTCACTCCTAAGCCAGTCTCCCCACCCCAGAGCGCCAGAGCCCAGAAGAGGCACTCACATAACATCTTGCTGTGAAAATCAGTGAGAATTGTGTCCTGTTTCTACAGGCAGGGTCTGCTAGAGATATAGGTGTCCTCTTAAATTGCCAGCATACAGTCTTATTTGTATCTACATCCCCTGTGTTCCTGCGGAGAGAGGGCATAGCAGACTAGGGTTGCATAAGGAAAGACTAAGGTTTGTGGCTCTGGAGAGAGAGCTGAAGAGACTGCCTCCAAGATGCCTGAGCTTGGTTTTTCTCTGACACTGTAGACTCTATTTTTGGGGAGGAGAGCACTGCCCCGCACATGGCATAGCCTAGGGGAATGCAATATCTCACCCTCTGACCTCCCTGCCATCCCAACCCTGAAGAGCTTGTGCCTTGCCAAGGAGTCAGTTCCTAGTCTAGGGTGTAGAAGTCTGGGCAGACACAGGGGATGTCAATGGCTGTCATGTGGCTTTGGGATGGGGTTGATTTCCCCCACTGTCCTGTGAACATGACAGATGCTTTCCCCTCATGGGAGATATACTATCCTCATTCTCTGGGCTCCTGGCATTTCCACCTTCCTGACTCCTGATGGCTCTACCCTGCCAAGAGCTGAGTTGAATTCTAGACAGACTGGATACGTGACTCTGGGGCAAGAACCACAAACCCCACCCTCCCCCAAGCCTGACCAGCACCTCCCTTCATGGGATATACACTAGGCCCACCCTCAACTCCTGGCAGCCCCAACCTATTGAGAATAGGCACTGGGAAAAATCTGAGAAAGATCGAGTTATGGCTATAGGACAGGAGGCATTTTTCCCTCTCACAACTAAGCAGTACAAATCCCTCCCTTCAAATGGCCAAATCTGGGCCTGTTTTGGCCTCACCTTGATGACTCTCTGGGATGACCTCCTACCACAAACATCTGCTGGCACCCAGTGGGTAGAACCTAGACTTGTTATACCCTGGGACATTTGCTGAGCAGCCTCAGACACAGCACTGGCACCCATATTGGACCTGTACTGATCTGGTGAATACCACTTGACCCTACCTGGTGACTCACTGAGAACTTATCTCATGCAGCTCAAGTACTGCTAGATGTTCTTTCAGTGGCTGAACCTAACAGGCAGTAAGCCAGTAGAAGCTGGCAAAGAGAGAACATGAGGTGCCTGAGATTTTTGCTGATCTACCCCTAGCCCCCGTGCTAGTAAAAGCCAGCCTTGGTATGCACCATTGTCCTTTCTGCATACACCCAGGCCCAGTAGAGGTAGTCACAAACTGTGGATCACTTTATAACTCCAAACAGGTTGCAAAGGCCAGTCACAGGCAGCATCTGACATTTGTCTGCAACAGAGTCCCTCCCAATAGGCCCAGAACCAAGACACCCAGAGGCCAGCTTCAGACAACATCAGAGCAGAACCCTCTTAGCTTCAAGGGTGGCATTACAAAAGGAGATCCTGGCAGGCACCAGATACTGCTGAGGTGAATTTTGTTTCATGTGATCAGCAGCTGCACATACACTATGGTCTGGGTTGATCCTCACTGTCAGCCAGCCTGAGAGTTGAGCCCATGCATAAATGAGCCAATTGCAATCAAGACTAAATTAAAATAAAAAGGCCCAAATAATGTACAAAAGGGACATTCCTAGAGCACACAACTCAGGTGATCAAAGAGATTATGCAACTGGGTCACACAGGACACCTATTACATAAGGCTACTCTATCAAGAGTGGGAATCATAGCAGATCTACCTAATATGTAGAAACACACAAAAAAGGCAGCCAAAATGGAGACAAATAAACATGCTCCAAATAAAAGAACAGGAGAAATCACAAAAAAGAGCTAAATGAGATGAACACAAGCATTTTACATAAAATAGAGTTAAAAAAACAATTATAAGGATGCTCAAGGAACTTAGTGAGAACTACAGGGATCTCACTAAGAAGTAAAACAGCATGAAAAAGCACATTGAAACCATAACAAAAGAACCAGTCAGAAATGAAGAATACAATATGAAATATAAAGAATACACTGGAAGGAATAAGTAGTTGTTTGGATGAAACAGAGGACTGAATCAGCGATTTGGAAGACAAGGTAGGAAAAAAACACACCCAATCAGAGAGAAGAAAGAGAAGGGGGAGGAGGAGGGGAAGGAGAAAAAGAAGAAGGAGGAGGAGGGGTGGGGACGAGAATTATTTAAAAAATGAGGATAGCTTACGGGATATTTGGGACAAGAAAATGAAGCGTAATAATGTCTACATCAAAAGGGTACCAAAAGGAGAAAAGAGAGCAAGAGATCCAGAACATATTTGAAGTTATAATGGTTGAAAAATTTTCTAACCTGGTGAAGAAAAACACAAGTCTAAGAAGTTCAGAAAGTCCCCAAAAAATGAACCCAAAAAAGGAGCTGAATGGACAAGAAAACAAGACCAATTATATGCTGTCTACAAGAGACCCACCTCAGATCAAAAGATACACTCAAATTAAAAATACAGGATGGAAAAAGATATTTCATGCAAATAGGGAAAAAAAGCTGGGCTAGCAATCTGACAACAGAGACTTTTTTTAAAAAGTTATAGACAAAGAAGGACACTACATAATGATAAAGGGAACAATCCAACAAGTGGATATAACACTTGTAAACATTTATGCACCCAACATAGAAGTACCTGAATATAGAAAGCAAATCTTAATGGACATAAAGGGAGATCTCAACAATAATATAGTTGTAGCACAGGATTTTTACACCCTATTGACATCAATAGATAGATCTCCCAGACAGAAAATCAACAAAGAAACTTTAGATCAGATGGATTTAATTGATACCTTCAGAACATATCATCCCAAAGTAGCAGAATATACATACTTTTCAAGTACACATGAAACATTTTCTAGGATAGACCATATGTTTGGACCCAAAACAAGTCTCAATAAATCTGAGAAGATTGAAATCATATCAAGCATCTTCTCTGACCACAATGCTATGAAAGTAAAAATCAATCATGAGAAAAAAATGGAAAAACACAAAGACATGGAGGCTAAATAACATGTTGTTATTAAACAAAGAATGGGTTATATCAAGCAAGAAATCAAAAGATACCTTGAAATAAATGAAAATGAGAACAAAACAACCCTAAATCTATGGGACACAGCAAAAGCCACCCTAAGAGGAAAATTCAATATTACAGATCTATCTCAAGGAAAAAGAAAAATCACAAATAAACAATCTAACTTTACACTTAAAGGAACTTGAAACAAAAGAACAAAAAAGCCCAACATGAGTAGAAAAAAGAAAATAATAAACATCAGGGCAAATATATATGTAATAGATTCTTAATAATCTATGCAAGAAAACAATGAAATAAAGCTGGTTCTTTGAAAATATAAACAAGATTGGCAAGCCTTAAACAGCTTTGTCAAGAAAAAAGGAGAGCCCTGACCGGTGAGGTGCAGTGGATTGAGTGCGGGCTGTGAACCAAATGGTTGCTGGTTCGATTCCCACTCAGGGCACATGCCTGGATTGTGGGCCAGTTCCCCAGTTGGGGGTGCACATGAGAGGCAACCACACATTGATGTTTCTCTCCCTCTCTTTCTCCCTCCTTTCCCTTCTCTCTAAAAATGAATAAATAAAACTTAAAAAGAAGAGAGGACCAAATAAATATAATCAGAAATGAAAGAGAAGAATTGGCATCTGATGCCACAGAAATACAAAGAATTATAAGAAAATACTCTAAACAATTAAATGCTAACAATTTGGACAATATAAAAGAAATGGATAAATTTCTGGAAACACACAATCTTCCTAGACTGAATCAAGAATAAACAAAAGTCCTAAACTGGATAGCTTCACAAGTAAAATTTACCAAACATTCAAAAAATACCTAAAACCTAATCTTATCAAAGTTTTCCAAAAAATTAGGAGGGAAGAAGACTCCTAAGCTCATTTTATGAAGTCAGCATTATTTTAATTATAAAGCTAGATAAAGACATTACAAAAAGCCCTGGCTGGCATAGCTCAGTGGATTGAGCTCAGGCTGTGAAACAAAGCATCACAGGTTCAATTTCCAGTCAGGGCACATGCCTGGGTTGCAGGCCACAGCCCCCAGCAACCGCACATTGATGTCTCTCTCTCTCTCCCTCTCCCCCCACCTCTCTCTCTCTTTCTCCCTCCCTTCCCTCTCTAAAAAATAAATAAAATAAAATCTTTAAAAAATCTAAATCTAAAAAAAAAACACTACAAAAAAAAAGAAAGAAAGTTATAGGCCAATATCCCTGATAAACATAGACACTAAAATCCTCAAGAAAATATTAACAAACTGGATTCAGCCAAACACTAAACAATAATAAACTATGATCATCTGGAATTTTTTTCTAGGCATGCAAGTTGATACCATATGGCAAATCAATAAAAGTGGTACCCCCCATAAAAAATGAAAAATATAAATCACATAATCATATCAATAGATGCAGAAAAAGCATTCCATATAATCCAGCACACTGTATGATGAAAGCTGTCAGCAGAGTGGGAACAGAGGGAACATACTTTAACAAAGGCCACGTCTAATAGACCCACAGCCAACATCCTACTCAACAGGCAAAACTATAAGTTTCCTTTAAGATCAGGAACAAAACAAGGATTTCCTCTTTTATTTAACATAGTATGGGAAGTCCTAGCCATAGCAATCAGACAGGAAGAAAAAATAAAAGGCATCCAAATCAGAAAGAAATAAGTGTAACTATCATTATTTGCAGATGACATTATACTGTACACAGAGAACCATAAAGATTCCACCAAAAAACTACCAGAACTGATAAATGAATTCAGTAAAATAGGATACAAAATAAATATCCAGAAAGCATTTGCAATATTGCAAACCAATAATAAACTATCAGAAAGGAAAATTAAATGCATTAAAAAAAGAAAAAGAAAATACCTAGGAATAAATTTTACAAAAAATATAAGACATGTAATAAGAAAATTAAAAAACACTGAAAAAAGAAATTTAACAAGATACAAATAAGTTGAAGCATATGCTATGTTCATAGATAGGTAGAATTGACATCATTAAAATATCCATACTTCCCAAAGCATATTATGGATTCAACCCAATTCCTATCAAGATACCAAGATCATATTTCATAGAATTAAAACAAATATTCCAAAAACGTATATGGAATAACAAAAGACCCCAAGTAACCACTGCAATCTTTAGAAAGAACAAAGTTGAAAGTATCATACTACCTGATATCAAACTATAATATAAGTCCATAGTAATCAAAACCACATGGTAATGACATAAAAACAAGCACATTGCTCAATGAAACAGAATAGCCCAGATTAAGTCCATATATGTTCGATTAATATCTAACAGAAGAGATAAGAACATAAAACAGGTAAAAGATTATTAGGAAAATTAGACAGATATGTGCATAAAAATGAAACTAGACCACCTTCTTACACCATACACAAGAATAAACTTAAAATGGATTAAAGACTTACATGTTAGACTCAAAATATTAAAATCTTAAATTAATAAATAGGCAGTTATACCTTGGACACTTCTCATAGCAATTTTTTTGGTATATCTCCTCAGGCAAGGGAAACACAGCAAAATAAATAACAAATGGGACTCCATCAAACTAGAAAGTTTTTGCACAGCAAAGAGATTATCAATAAAATGAAAAGAAAGCCCTGTAATGGGAAAACATATTTGCCAATCATATACCTGATAAAGGGTTAATAGCCAAAATTTATAAAGAGCTTATAAAACTCAACACCAAAAAAACAATCTAACAAAAAATGGGCAAAGTACCTGAGTAGACACTCCTTTTAAAAAATAAATTTTATTTACTTATCTTTAGAGAGAGGGAGCAGGAGGGAGAAATAGTGAAAGAAATATCCATGTGAGAGATAAACGTCGATTGTTTGCCTCTCATACACATTCCCACCGAGGCCAATTCTGCAACACAGGAAAGTGCCCTGACTGGGAATTGAACCAGCAACCTTTTGCTTTGAGGGATGATACCCAATTGAGCCACACAAGTCAGGGCTGAATAGACACATCTTTAAAGTACATATACAGGCAGCCAATAGACATATGAAAAGATGTTCAGCACCACTAATCATCACAAATACAAATTAAAACCACAATGAGATATCACCTCACAACTGTCAAAATGACTATTGTCAATAAATCAACAAACAGCAAGTTCTGGTGAGGATGCTGAAGAAAAAGAACCCTCATGCTCTGTTGGTTGGAATACAGATTTAGTACAGCCACTGTGGAAAGCTCTATGAAGTTACTTGAGAAAATTAAAAACTTATGCCCCAGTGATTCCACTTCTGTGAATATATCCAAAGAAACCTGAAACACTGATTTGAGAGAATATATGCACATCTATGTTCATTGCAGCATCATTTATAATAGCCAAGATTTGGAAACAACCCAAGTGCCCATCAGTAGATGAATGGCTAAAAAAGCTGTGGTACATTTATACAATGGAATACTACTCAACTGTAAAATCTTACTCTTTGTGACAGCACGGATTTACCTGGAGAATATTATGCTAAGTGAAATAAGCCAGTGGGAGAAAGACGAGTACCATATGATTTCACTTATATGTGGAATATAATCAACAAAATGATCTAACAAACAAAATAGAAAGAGACTCATAAACTCGGAGAAAAAACTGACAACTGTCAAAGAGGAGAGAGGTTGATGAGGGGCTGGTTGAAAAAGCCAGGGATTTTTGATGAAGGGATTAAGCCCCCCAAAAAATACTCATAGACACAATAGCATGGTGATTACCAGATGGGAAATGGGGTTGGAGTAGGTAGAAGAGGGTATAAGAGGGATAAATGGTGATGGAAGGAGGCTTGATGGGATGGTGAACACACAACACAATATACAGATGATATGTTGTAGAATTGTTACACCCAAAACCTATATAATTTTATTAATCAATGTCACCCCAATAAATTCAATAAATTTGAAAAAGTATAATGCTGAGGGAAATGGTGCATCAATTTGCACCTCTGAGAAATGCATCACTATGTGGCTGGAATATGTTTCCATTGCCTTTAAAAAGTGTATACATTCATTATTTATCAGAGCCAGACAATCTTTGGTTCTGTTTAAGCATACCTCAGATTCTGCATAAAATTTTTAAAAGTCCTCAACCTTCAGCAATCTTGCTTTCTCCCCCCACCCCCCACCATGAAACTTTTACAAGGTTGTAACTGGCCTTCTGGAATTGCAACATCCAAATTCTTTTTTTCCTTGCCCTGTGGGTAACATGTAACAATATTGATCCTGTGACCAACACTTTGTTAGCTTCCACATCCTCCCTTGGTATTGCTCATACCTCTGAACAGTCTCATCTTCTTCTATGGTTCCACTTCCCTTGTCTTCTCTTTGAAAGCTTTCCCCCAAGGTTTCCCAGCCATCCCCATTGCCTCAGCTACCCCTTTAAAAGTGATCCCCAAGTTTATGTGTCCAGAGAAAAATTACTCCTGAACTTCAAAATTATAATTCTAACTGCGTGTTGGATATTTCCACTACAGGCACCTCAGTATCAATATATACAGAACTGAACTGCATGTATTTAATTCAAGGATTTATTACAATATAGAAAGTAGTTTCAAATTTCTAAAGCCTTAAGACTGAGACATATTATAATTTTTAAAATACAATATTACAATTTGTAGCTTATATAATCATTCATGTCTATTATGAAAACATCTCATCTTGCCTGGGACAGTAGTAGCTCTTTTCTTATACTTAATTATAGAAAGCCAAAAAGTGGGGGTATGTTCATAATATATATAAAAAGCTTTGTACATATACCTTAACAATTATTTCCTTTATAGGGTTTTCAAATGACCAAAATACATTTAAACTTATTCATGTTCTAATTTATATTTCATCTAAAGCCCCACAGGACACTACTAATTAAGACTGAAGTTATTTGTTGTTCCACAAAAATCTAGCATAAAAATATCACCCTCCTAACTGATAAGCTGACAATTTTAGTGACAAAATATATATTTACAGATATGCTTACATTTTGTTTGTTTCTTGAGCTGTGATATTCAGTTAATTCAAGTTCACCTACCAGCCATCGTTATTAGCTTCCCACCAACTTTTAGCTATAACTGCATATCGTCTTATCATTGGTCCACAAAACCCCTTTAAGTATCCAGGAAAGTTGATTCTTGTATTTCATTATGCCAAGTTTTTTAACACTGTAAAATTCAAAAATTAATAAGAAACATACTCAGTGGCCCAGGTTTACCAGGTTGTGTCTTTTTAAAGTGAACTCAATTTACACAATATGAGATGGTATTATTTTAGTACATGATGTAACATGAAACACTGCGTTGTCAAGTTGTGTTATGCCAGTGAAGTTCCATAAAACATCACTCAACCCTTATGTGATAGGCTTTGGAAAGGAGTTGTTACATAGTGCTTTTCTTCATTCTTTAAAAAAAAAAATTCCTTCTCATTGTCAATAAATGGCCAAAATCTCTGGTGAAAATTTTTGTAAAGCAACATGCTGTTTTGTAACAATAATGTATACTTTTTAGAGAACATTTTATTCTGGATGATTTATGTTTGCTCAATGTTATGCATCTGTCTAATGAATGGTACTATCAACACCCAATATGCTAACCATAATATCTTTTATACTTTTAATTTCCCTCCCCCAGCAATTCCTAAAGCTCAAATACCCTTGTATACTCACTCAGTTTTCTTATCCCTGCACTTTTGATTAAATGCTGCCTAGTCATCATTCTGTATGTTTTCTCCTCCATGAATCTGATATAATTCATTAATTTTAATTTTCCTCATGTACAAATTCCTTTTCAAGCCTCTTCTTTGTCTGAGCTTTGCATCCAGTCTGCTTTACAGAAGGGCAGTTGATCCATCTATCTATTTATCTATTTATCCTCCCATCTAACTGTCATTTACTTAGTCTGGATTCATTTATTTATTCATTCAACAAATACATATTGAGCATCAACTATGTACCAGGCAAGTGGCAGAAATCAAATGGAAGAGTGTCCATAATTACTGAATAAGACTAATTTTTTTAAGCAAACATATTTAGAATGTACACTTGGAATAAGGAGGGAAGGGGAAAGGACAATGCTAAATGCTGTCAAGGGAACAAAGATGACAAGACACAATCCTGCCTCCCAGGATCTTTTCATCTGAGAGAGGAGAATGTAATGTTGATAAATGTAAGCAGAGCTGGAGAGACCCAAAGGCATTCATTCTGATGACTTTGCATTGTAGATTAACATTTTTATTTTCATAATTTATTTACTGGTTCTAACAGTAGATTATTTCACAGGTCCAGTTTTAATTAATCTCACTTATTCTACAGTGTTCCCAAGTATTTTTCTCATATTTCCACTTCCATTACACTTATATTACATCACATAAATTTTTGGTTTTAAGTTGTGGAAGCAGCAGGATGTGAGAACATAAATGAAAGTACCACTCAGTCTCCTTACTGTATGTTTATTTACTTGTTTGTTTGTTTGCCTTGCTGTGACCCTGGACTCAGTCCATCTCCTTTACATGTTTTCCGTTAACTGGTGATTCTCCTTCCAGGATCCCAGCACAATGGGGATAACAAGTCCATGAAACTTAAAATAAAATTTAGTTCTTTCAATAGTAACAGGCCACAGGCTGGGATAAGAACATGATGGGGAGCACATATATGCAACAAATTCTTCTAAAACTAGGTAGGTAAATCTGTATCTCATCCGTATACATACTACTCCTTTTGTAATAGCTTTCTGCTATACGTTTTCTTGTGTAGCCGATATTAAAAATAAAGTTTGTAAACATGTAAGTTAACAAACTGATCCCTAAAAAAAGTTCTTGCATACCAAAAAGTTGAGAACCACTAATCTGCAATAAAGTTCTTTGTTCAAAAGTAAATGGATTAGGCTTGATGGTTTTATTTTCTTCACTTATTCTACCTCTCAGTTCTTCAAAGTAACTGAGTTAATTGGTTTTTTTTTAATGCTCCTGAAATATAGTGAGAAAGAACAGGCTTTGAATCTGATGGTCTTCGATTTATGTTATTGCCATCAGTTTAGTCAAGGCCTTATCTTCCTCATCTATAAAACAAAAGTACTTTTTTTCCCTCATTCTCTTAGGTATCTATTTATTTCAGGTATCTGAAATCTACTGAAGAGTCTATGTACTAGAAATCATGCTGTTATAAGGTTGTGACAGCAAGAAGAAAAATAATAATAAACCAGGATCCCAGCCTTACAGGCATCTGTAACTAGTTGCCATTATAGACAGAAAAATTGTAATACACCATGATAAGTATTATTATCATAAGGTGCTATGAAAATGTATTGGAAAGGTAAACACCTGTGAGAATTAAATAAAATAATGCATATGGACTGCTAGGCAGTGCCTTTGTAGCTATTCCATACTATTGCCTTTATTATCACTGTTGATATTTTACCTTCATCCTCTACCCTTTCCAACTACAAGGTGAATTTATATATTCGCTATAGTATAATCATCAAATAGAAATACAACATGGGCTACACATATAATTTTAAATTTTCTAAAAGCCACATTAGAAAAAGTAAAAAGAAACATGAAATCAATTTTAATAATGTATTTAACTCAATATATCCAAACTATTGTCATCTCAACATGTAATCAACATAAAGATTATTTTTAAAGTTTTACATCATATATTTTACTGTCTTCAAAACTCCATGTGTGTCTTTTACGCTTACAGTACAGCAGCACATCTCAGTTTGAATCAGCCACTCTTCAAGTGCCCATAACCATATTGTTTACCAAATTAGATGGCAGGGGTCTATACTTTCTAACTTGCTGGGTTTAAGCTTTTAGATGGGCAGTGAGTGCATTGTGGGTAGCAGGTCTTCAATTACTAAACCAGCATCATTTCCACCCTTTTCACTCTCTCCTTCATTTAGACAGTAGGTATCAAAGACATATTAGAAGCTGTGAATCTTGCCCACCCCCCACTTCAGTCCCCGACTCCCCCTATAATGAGGGAGAGAAACCAAAGAGTAGATACTTGACAATACATTGTAATTGCTAAATTTAAAAAAAGAAAAAGAAGATAAAATGTCTATAAAAATAGCCTGTAAGAAGAGAGGAGGAAGTCACCTGTTACCTGGAGACATCTGCATTGGTCTGCAGCAAGTACTTAAGGCAGAAAGGTCAGTCCATGTCAGGCTGCCCTGCTTCAATAAAGAACGTGCTTTTTTAGCTCATTTCTGGCAACAAAGTGCAAAGTTCCCAGGGGACCTCTCTGCCAACACTCATGCTCCGTAGCACACAGGAGGAAAACCAGCTCTCAAGCGGCTGTGCTTAGACTTAAAAAAAAACACAAATCCCCCTCAATAAAAGACACCACTGCAGCTTCTTTTATTTTCTATGTAGTCCTATTAGCTGCAATGTTCTTATCCTGTGTTTTTATCAATATGCAAATCTTTCTTCAAAGGATGATTAAAGACAATAGCTCAATCTCTTGCCAACCCAAAACATGTTCAGTTTGGGAACTTGAGTAACTCTCTACTAAACTATTCTGGAAAGCTTTTGAAGATCCATATCATTCCCAGTGAGTCTATTGGCCTCATAATGTGACCTGAAGACATGAGGGACATTTTGTGAAATCCATAAAAGAAAACATTAAATACATTTTACTCATTTACTAATATAACTTGGGTTTGGGGATGTAAAAATACCTTTCAACAAAAACTGACTATTCAAAAATGTACACCAACCCACTACTTTCATTCTAGAACAACATGCTCTGACAAATGCCTGTTTCACTGAACCTAGTAAGTAGAGCATCAGTGAACAAAACCCAAGTCCCATGTAGCCTGAAGGGCTCTGAAAGACTGCATGATTTCTCCAGATCCTTCCTTATCTCTAGAGCACAGAATTCGTACCTGAGTTTGTAGGAGACTTATTTCCATTTCATCTTAAAGCATATGTATATAAGTAATGTTAAGAAAACATTGCTGGATCTGAATATTTAGGAAGTTGTTACTGCTTTTTCTGAAGAGGATTTTATGGGAATTTCCTGTTCTATATATCCATGACATTACAGCATGATAAAGAAACATTAAGAAAATCCCTGTAGTAGGTATAATTTTACATAAAGGGCAACAAATATTACAACATACTTATACATGTGGGAAGCTATGTAGTGTTATATGTAAGTGGACATTGAATATCTCTTCTACTTTTAAAAATCTTTAGAGCTCACAGATTTATCCTTACCATAGCTGTACGAATTTCACAGCAACACTCAGGGCTGTCATGTGAGGAACTGGCTCTCCTGAGAGAAAAGAATGAATTTATCATAGTACTTATTATGAAGTCTAGTTTTATATAATGTAGAAATGAAATAAATGCTAATGGTTATACTATAAACCTATAGCAATATGTAGGAATGATTAATATCAGTCTATCTTTCATCCTCACAGGAAACTCACAAATTACTGTCTCAGCCAGCAGTGTCAGTTTAAAATCATATTTTCTTTCCAAAAGAAGTTGTTTTGCTATACTATACTTTATAAGTCCAAAGGGAAAAATGGAGAATTAATTTTATGTCCATGTTTTAATAAAAAGATGTGTCTTCTGTGTGTGTGTTTAAAATTTTATAAGTATTTGAACTCAGACTGTCATATAAACTGTGGATCAAGGTAGGAAATACCTTGGAGTTTGAATTTAAATCCTATTTTCTTTTTGGGGAAAGTTTTTACCATCTGTGCTAGAACGGAGCTGGAGGTGAGAAAATGCCAGAGGCTGGGTCATGAATTCTTGATCACACATTAGAATTAAAATGCTATTTGGAAAATCTAAAATTCTTTCCTTATTTATATATATGTATGTATGTAACTTGCTGTCTTTAATATATGTCACTCTCTATAACTGTGTTTAGATAGTCATTTTCAGCAAAGATAATTTAGACTTGTAGAATTATTTTTCAAACTTTTACATATAACGAGCAAATAATTAGACAAGCACTTTTTATCTATGCCCCTCTGACTGAAGGTAATTCTAAATTCTGATGTGTTATGAAACTATTCACAAATTCCCAATTTCTCTGTGTATTACAGTATATTTCTTATCAAAAAGATATAAATATTTTCTAGGCACATTGGACAGGTATTAACTTAAGATAGAATTATTGTCTTTTGTAGACAATTATTTACTTACTGTCTTTAATGAAAAAAAAGTCCATTTGCTAGGCTTATTTACAACTATTAGGAATATTTTAAATGTGTGAAAATATGAGTTTATGAAGTTATTTAAAACTGTGGGGGGGCTCTGCCCAGAAGGCCCCCCAGCTGCCACAGATGAGAATAAGTCATAAGTCTACCAAGACATGATCTGCTTGGGGAGGAAGGGTGGCAGGAGCCTTTTCCTCAATGGGATTTTATTGAGTTTATTTGCATAGGAATACAGGGCAAATACATAAAGCTGATCAGTCATTGTCAGATAGTAATGATCAAACAATAGATAACATTCACAGAACTCTGAGGGCTTATTTTGAGTCAGGGCCAGATAGCTAAAGGGCCATAAGTCTTTGGGGAACAAACTCATTTCATTCTTGGACCTTTATTTAACTTGAGGTTATTAGCAAAACAGGTTTCATAGGATTTTATGCATTCTTTCTTAGGCTTGATTGCCCCACGGAACTCTCCCTTTCCAGAACAGGGCCGTACCACCTCCAGCATTGTTTCAGGCTTAAGGCATTGTTTCAGGCCTAAATCAGGCAGAGGAAGTAAGGCAGCCAAGAGATTAGGAGACTTCTTGCAGACAGAATGAGGACTCCGGTTATGTCAAAGCCGAGGGATGAGAGCCCATCATCCCCTTTTTCTATAACCCTCCAGTCCTTCCCTAGAGCCCCTTCATGGCCATGCCTGTCTTAGGTCACCTCTCCTTTAGGAATCTTACCTGTCACTGGCTAACTGATCAAGCATTGGGGGCCAGTCAGGGTGAAGCAAAGGGGGCAGAGGTGTCACCCCTGTCAGGGAGATAAGCTTTGTCTCCTTAGTGGCTTAGGATCCCTAGGTCTCTCACTCAGCCTTAATCATGGGGGCTTACAGCTTCTGAAACCAGGCAGGGCGGTTCCCAACATCAAACAGCATATTAAGATGATTAGTATTTTTAAACAATACAAATATTTTTGTTTAAAAAGGCTAAAATAGGCCCTTGCTCAGTAACTCAGTTTGTTGGAGCATCGTCCTGATGCACCAAGGCTGCAGGTTCGATCTTCAGTCAGGGTACACACAAGGATCAACCAGTGAATGCCCAGATGGGTGGAACAGCAAATTCGGGTGTGTCTCTCTTCCCTCCCTTCCCCCCTCTCTCTAAAATCAATCAATAAAAAAGGCAAAAATAGATTTGTGTTAAGATAAACTCTAACAGGTAATGTTGAAATTTTTTCTATAATTGTCAGGCTTCTCTAATATTATATAACTGTTTTGCCATATTTAGTACACAATTTGAAAAAGGCAGCTAAAATTACATAGTTTTGAAAGAGAATTACTTTTTATATCTTGAAATATTCTTGGGTGAGATCTGAAAAGAAAACCAATACAAAACAAAATAAGGCTTGCTTGATTTTATAGACAAATTGATCAAAAGAGAGGATACTATTATCTAAGTCTTAGGCTTGTGAATTATACATTCAGCTTTTTGTATTTTGAGATATGTACTTAACTGACTGATTTTATTCCTGCCAAAATAAATATTGGAGCTAGAAAAAATTTTCTTTTAGAATAAAATTATTTTAGCTTTTGTATCTGGAAGTATCTAATAGAAGTTTTGGTACTGAAAAGAATACAGGAGTACTTAAATGAAAGATTGTGTAAATTAAATGTTGAATCTGTAGGGAAGAAAAAATGCCTTTTCCTCTACCCATTTTAGGTTTACTGACTGGGGCTCAGCAAATTACAAGGATAAAAGACAGATTAACATGAGAAAAACAAACAAATGTATTAACAGGTGCATCTTGCATACACATGGGAGTACTTAGTGATGGGTAACTCAAGTGGGTGGTTAAAATTTAAGTTTATATAGCCTTTTAGTAGGCAACAATAATTTTGTAGAGAAGTGACAAGATAAAGGAAAAGGACTCTGAGCTTCCAGGGGTAGCAAATTGTGAGAAGGCAGATATTTCAGGGAAACTAATGGTAAATTAAAGCTGGTTTTACCATGATTTGTTCATTCCTCTCATCTCTGGACTGATAAGGGTATTGAGTTGTCTTTATTGATTAACTGTTATTCTTCACGGTTGGGACGGAGGGGATGAACACACATACAACAAGTGGGCCTCACTTTTAGGTTAGTAGGGGGAAGGCAAAAAACAGAGAATTTTTCTTGTTTCTTCTCAATTGTCTTCAGCTCAAATAATCCTCATGCCTAAGTGGCATGTTTTGGGGTGTCCTGTTCTGCTACCCTTAAATCTATATTTCACTTCTGAAAATTGATGCAAAACTGTGGTCTGAAATTATTTAAAATCTTAGGAAATAATGCTATTTCTGGACAGCATGTCCTCAGTGGCCAAAGAACTCAATTCTTTAAAAATTCCCAAGTGGAGATAAACATCATTTACATGTTAATTGAATTTTTCAAAAAATGATATCATAGAATGAGTCAAGGTAAAGAATAATAAAGTCAAATTTGATAATTAATGTATTAATCTATACTAAGGTATTTTATAAACTTGCTTTTAATATTATTTGTTGTATATTTATATATAGGTTATGATATATACATGCATATTATCACATATGTTGTATATATTATAACTACATAGGTATATATATAAATATATGAATAGTAAGTCTATATGTTTACCCATTATTAATGCAGGTAGTTACAAATACACATTTGTAATCACTAAATAATTTACTACTTAATTTGACAAAGAGTTAAAATTAATTGATTAACATAATTTAATCTACTTTTAGATTTACTTATCTGGCAGTAGTATTACACATTAAAATCAAGGAAGAAATCAATCACTACTGAAATCTACTGAAATGCTAACCTTCAGCCAACTGCATACTATCATTGCAAACTTTGTTACACCATAGGAATTAAGACTGTACTTCATATAGCCCAACGTCAGTTGAAAATTCCAAACATAAAATGGCAGAAAGAATAGGCTACTCCCATGTATACACACACAAATAACTGTCAAGCACTGTGCTAGACTTCTCAGCAAATGCACAATAGTGGTAGAGACAAGTATATGAATAAAAAACTTTGATATAATAAAATCTTCTTTAAAAATCATGCCATAAAAGCTGAAGCAATAATTCTGTCAAATCTAGGAGTACTGGAAATCAAGATAAGGAGAGAAGAAGAGAACATTTGTGGCCTACAGGATGTACAGAAGTCAACAAGACTAGGCAGGAAGCACAGTACGAACGTACTCTTTAAAACATGTTATCTAGAAAGGAGGACAGGAGAGAATGAAGGGAAGGAATGTGTTACAACTACTTACCTATACTCATCAGTTATACTTATCTTAGCACTGCGCTTTTGGTATTATTCTCATTTTTATAGATGAGGAAATATTCATAACATTTAAATGCTAAATTCTATAAAATTAAAAATAAACTACTGTAACATCTGGTCCTTTCATTGACTTATTCCACAATAAATTTCATCTAGTAAAAGAAGTAGAAGTGTAAGTGCCTGAACAATATCTTCCTTTAGTTAAGAGTGAAGCAAGAAACCTGAAAAAAAATAAAATAAAAGGTTATCAAAACTTCTGAATATACATTACAACTAAAAGAAAGCATAGAAAAACTTACATAGTAAAACTGTCTAGTAAGTCAAAGAACACTAAGGGAAATAAGCAAAGGACATAACAATTCAACAGCAGAAACAGAGTTTAGATATCTAATAATCACATCAAAACATTTAAGGGAGCTATTATCGAAGAAATGTAAATTAGTTAATGAGATATTTCATTTTAATTTGCAAGAAGTGGGAAAATTTTAGTCCTCAATACCTATAGCAAGGTCAAGTTTACAGGTACATATTGATGATTCCAAATCAATCTGCCCTTTCATGTTATTTCCCCATACCATAGATACATCCTAAAAATATTGTTTTTTATTGTTGTTTTTTAATCTGTAGGAAATTTTGTTTCTATTCCTTGGAGAGACTAAGAGCACCCTAGGGTTTCACAATACTAAGTCTCCTTAGAGTTAGAATAAGTTATTTTTTAAATGAATGGAAATTTGAAACCTCTCTAGATGGAAGCTGACTGGGGAATTGCCAGAAGCCTGCTTTTCTTAGCCATTATTTTCTTAGTCATATTTACATTTGACTATGACAGTAAGAAAGATAAGGCCATCAGAAAGAAATGACTCACATCGTGTTAAGCAACAGGACATCAAGGAGAATTTGCCCAACTGAAGGAAATAACATGCATCCCTAAACCAGAGGAATGCCCACAAGACTATTTAAGCATAAATTGTCAATAATTTATTCTGGTGCCATAAAAATATTTCTCTCAGTTATGTGTGGATGATGATGTCATGTATCATTTCAAACCTAAAAATAGCATGATGGACCAGATCTCTTCAATAGACTAAATGTACCTCAAACTAAAGCAACTCATCCTAAAATATTGCCCACAGAATTTTAGTACAGTCTGAGTGATTTAATTAATTCATGTCCATCCCTAATCATCTCTAGAGTATCCTTTTGTTTTATGAAGAAATTGTGTGAATAAAAGCACAAGATATGTTAGGGTGGTCAGTGCCACAGGCTATAAAAGAATTCACAAAGAGAAAAAAATGCAGGGAGCAAAGTTTTTATTTTGCTTTTCCAAGAGAGGGAAAGGTCTAGGCGTGGAGATAAGCACCAGCCATGAGGGGTGGGGGCTTTCAGTGTTTATTGGATTATAAAAGGGTGAGGGGGTTGCTGCTTTGTGGCCTCTGGGTTTTTGGGAGCTCTGCTACACAGAACCTTTCAGCTGGTTTTGCAGAGGCTGCAGTTTGCTCCAATGTTATCTTTTGCCTGTGGCTGTGGGTGGGGGTGGGGAGTGTGCAGTTAGTAAAATTCTGTTCTTGCTTTTCAGTGATTTCAGTACTGAGGACAGAAGCTCAGAAGACTAGAATGGCAGTAATGTTTAACACGGTCCTGGGCATGCTCAGCAAATGGTGCCACATAGCAAATGACGCTGGCTTTATGCTTTGAAGATATGATTTTAGATTTGCTTTTTAAAAACAATTCCACTTCATTCATTTTGACAGCCCCAATAACAACTGATTTAAAAAATCAGAGCTTAACACTAAATAACTAATTTTAGTTTGATAAGACTGAAAACATAATCAATTTTATGAGAGATGATTTGGGCTGAATTTAGTTAAAATGACTGAAGTAAGTAGCTAATGGAGTATTTATCTTTGTTGGAAGAGAAAGCTAGGTAGGGAAGCTTTCAGCTGCTGCTGAGAAGATTTAACTAGGAAGCCTCCAGTCACAATGGACCATTATGTTTCTAATTGCCCTTATTAACAGAAGAAAGAGGAGCAAAATTTTTTCTCTGGGGAATCTTAAATATCCTGCTGTTTTCAAATAAGCTAAATGGTATTGGTCAATACATTTTAGATTTTCCAGTTAGGTTTTATCATCAGAAGAACAATGATGTCAGAAAATTGAGCAAACCAAAGGCTGTCAGGCATTTCTTTATGAACAAAATGTGTTCGTTATACTTTTTTTCCTACTTAAAAACTGGCAAACCAAATGGTTCCTAGATGGGTTTTTTTTAAGATTTTTGTATGTATTGTTTTGAGTTGTTTTCCCCCTTAAATGTTAATAATCAGAATTTGTTCGTGTGGTTCTGTTTTTATCCATTATATATACTATGGCTAGCTTTTGTGTGTGTGTGTGTGTGTGTGTGTGTGTGTGTGTGTGTGTGTTTTGTAAACTAGTAGCTCTGCTGGTACAAGCAGTGCTTCTTTCCAGAATATCGATACTTTGCATTCTGAACTTGAAATCTTGCTATGATCAAAAACATTCTGCTTTTCAGGGAGCTTTATCCACTTGGCAGAAGAATTTAACAAATTTTCCAAACTTGAGCATTATTTTGTGGCATTAGGTTAAGAAGTTCTTACTGTTTTACTGTGTAAGTGTGTGTTTTCAGAGTGAAGAATGGAAGAGTATTTTTCATTGAATTACTTCTTGGTATTAACCAATTATTTGCATTCTCATATTCTACAGTCTGATTATTTTTATTCTAATTGCATCTATCATTCACTACCTCTGCCATGAATACCCATTTCATTTATGGTTAAATCCTCAAAATTTTTTTAAAAAGTCTTTTACTGATTTAAAAGTGACTGAAAAGTACTGCCTGATACCAAGAGTAAATGATTTAAGACAATGAGAAAACAGATCAGAACAGTTAAACAGGCAAGACGGCTTTACTCAAGACTATTTTGCAATAGGAGAAAGAAATTGAACATAGCTCTCCTGAAAAAAAAAAAGCAGGGGTTTTTAAATTCTGAGGTAAACTAATGGAAAATATTGGAGGACTGCGGGGATTGGAGAAGAGGGAAGTTTGATCAAAGTAATTAGGCCATTTCTGTTTGCTAATTGACACTTATCAAAGTTAGGTTCCTACCATGCCACAGAGACTGGGAAATACAGGTGGTATTTTTCTTGATGATTGCATTTTAGAAAAGAATTCCCAGGACCTTAAGAAAGACATTCAAGAGTTGTGGAAGATTTATATCTCAAAGAGAGAGAAAGCATTTAGAGTTGCAAGTTTCTAAAGTAAATGTTCTAAGGAAAAGGAGACCAGGGTCCCATACGAAGAAACCTTTCTAAGATGCAGTCAAGCCAAGGGGAATGTTAAGGCCATCTAAATCACCATGATATTACAGAAGTTCCAGATTAACAAAAGATGATAAACTAATAATTAACGAGAAACTTTTTAGACAGTGCATGTTATGAGGCAGTTAATACAGAGTGATGTTGAAACCAGAAAACTCAGAAGTTGTGCTGCCTGTCATCATCGTAACCAATAAGTAGAGACAAGGATTGAATCTTTATGGGCACTTTATTCAGATGCTGGTGATCTGAGAAGATAGTGGCTTATGTACCTTCAAAAACCATCTTAACATTTCATCTCAGGCCAAACTTTTTAAAAGGAGAAGAAAGGGTAGGTAAAAGGTTTTGAAAAAGGTTAATCAGATGAGTTGCAGTCCAGCAGCAATTTTCCTATTACTCCTTTAACTGTTGATCAACAATTCTCACAAATGTCCCTCCCTGGAACACAATGGTTCAGATACCAGCTCTATCATTTGCAGATCCCCTGGGACACTAAGATTGAATTACTTGTTGACCTCTTACAGTCACATAGGTCATGTATTCCAGTTCCTGGAACAATAGCTTTCCACATGCTTGAATCACTTAAGCTATAACTAAACTATCAACTATAACTAAAGCTAAAACATTTAACATTTGAGTTCCCCTATCAAAGTCAGGTTCAGATGTGCAACTTTAATATGCATCCTCAAGATCCAGACACGAAATCAGCAGTCATGTATCATCAAGTCATGTCAAGTGTTCTCATAATACCTGAGTCAGTTGAGTCAACACTGCTATTTTGGTTTCTGACTCTCTGATCATGGTGTATTTGATTCATTTTGACATTTCTCTGAAAAATCTTCTACCTGATCTTAGCATGTAGATAGCCAATTTATAGTTTTGGGTCTTTCTCACATACACACACACACACACAATTCAGCTTCATGGAGAATTTACATCTCCCATTTTTTCTTTTTTGATATGTAATTATACCTTTACATTCTGTAGACAATGTTTAATTTTTACTTTGTCATGCTACCCAATATTGTTATCAGAGGTAAGTATAATAACTCCGTTCCCCTATAAATTAGAAATTGAAAAGGACAGAAAATCATACAGGGTGAGGCAAAAGTAGGTTTACAGTGGTTTGTGTAGAAAATAATACAATAATTAATAAATTATAATACAAGAATAAACTGTTTCATGTACTCACAACTGTAAATGTACATTTGCCCCACCCTGTATTCTCTACTTATTTTTTAAGGCTTCTTAATATTTGGAAACTTATGTGGAAATGGATGGAAATTCCTTCCTGGTAGGAGATAGAAGTGTGACCATTGTTAGTCTTTTACATAGAAGTGAATTCATGTGATAGGTGAAACTGGAGTCCTATTGATTTTTGTATCTCAACCTTGGATGTTGGTAAACGTTCAAAAAAAATTATAGTGTTGTTCCAGTGCCTGAGCCCCATCCAAGGTTTCTGTGAGCTCCCAGGAGACGATATGCCTCAGGCCTGCCTCAGCTCTAAGTTCCTGTCCACCAACTCATGATCTCACTCGCATTTCACGTCCCGTGGCTCTTCTCTCCAAGCCGGCCCAGCCACAAGGCTTATCCCTTGATCATCTTAGAAACTTCTCATGAAAGGAATTTCCAAGCAAAATGTTAACAGAATTCATTAACGTTTTGGGCAGTGTGTGCACATGTGTGTGCACATGCATATGCATGCACAGAAATTTAAAATGTAATATTAGACATTTTTATTTTTATGATTACTTTAATGACCTTGGCATCAGTTTGTTTTCATAGGCTCAATCCTCCTTTGACTCTTCTCCCTCCCTTAAGTTTATCTTAATTCTTCATGCTAAGCTTCATGCGTATTTTTATGGCCTTCTTTTTAAAAAATAAAACTTCAAAGACATTACCTTGTTTTTTACAATCAAACAGAATTATCAAGGTATTTCCCCTAATATAAACATTCCCATGGAAAACTGTTATCAGCTCTTAAAATAACCATTTCCATCTCTCTCCACTAGTTTATATCCTAGAGTTATCATGATCTAGGAGGTCACACTCAACATGTTCCAAGCTCACATCGATTAATTGCACCTAAAAGTTGAATTGCTCAGTAGGAAGCTAAGGGATAATATCTGTCATCTATTTAGGGTTTCTTTTTGCTCAATACTGAGCTAATCAAGAGACATAATTACTAGAGCTCTCTTTTAGGGCCAAGAACCAAGATTTAAGCCAATGTTCTTTTCTTTCCTGGATTCTATATGCCATAGTCCTATAAGTATCACATCATTCTTTTACTTCAACATAGTTTCATAACATTTTATATTTCTCACATTCATTCATTCATTCATTCATTCATTCAATAAGAGACCATTTACTTACAATCAACATAACAGAGTTCAAATGGAGCTTAGATTAAGTAAATTAGGAAAAAAAAGTAAAATTTCATATGGTACAAAATGCAAATAAATGAGTAGTGTATTAGATAGCATGGAAGGAGAGTGGTAGCTATTTTATATGTGATAGTCAAGATTTCTAGAAGCACAGGATAGCTGAGGAAACTTCAATGATAAGGAGCAAGCTACAAAAGTTTCTAAGGAAAAATATGCCAGGTAAAGGAAAGTACAGAGGTAAAAATCCTAAAGTAGGAGTTGACTTGAAATATTCAGGGCATAGAAAGGGGAAAATACATACCAAACAGAATGGCTAGAATATAGGAAACAGAGAAAAGAATAGTGGGACATGAGGTCAGAGATACTGGCAGCAATGAAATGGTAGATCCTGGTGTAGAGTTTGGATTTTTTTAAATCATATTGGAGGGTATTTTTTAAATGGGTACAATTTTATCTAACTTGTTCTTAAATCACTTTACTGTGTGCAGATTATATTTTGTATTGGTTACTGTAAAACTTACCTTAAAGAGTCATCTTAAAACTATTAATGTATTTTCTCCAAATTGTCTCTAGACCAATTTATCAAATTCATGCTTTTTGAATATATGCTATGTTCCTGGCACTGAGCTAGATCTGGAAATTCAACAGTGACAAGGACATGATTTCCACACCCAAAAGCATACAACCTCATAGAAAAAGATTTTGTTCTGTTTTCTTTTTTGTTTTTTTAAGATTTTATTTATTTATTTTTAGAGAAGGAAGGGAGGAAGAAAGAGAGAGAGAGAGAGAGAAACATCAATGTGCGGTTGCTGGGGCCATGGCCTGCAACCCAGGTATGTGGCCTGACTGGGAATCGAACCTGTGACACTTTGGTTCGCAGCCTGTGCTCAATCTACTGAGCTACGCCAGCCAGGGCTTGTTCTGTTCTCTGTAAACAGTTAATATTCTCCACACTCTTTGCATTCTTATTAGAATCAATATGACCTTCCATGACCTTTTTTCTGGATCTTGGATTTTTATTCCTAAACTATATTCTTCCATCCACTTTATACAAAATAAATATTTAAGAATGTATTTGTACTTTATCATATTCTTGGAATTCCTTTCAAATTCATGATAAGCCTTCCAAGTTCTTTTTAGTAGAAAAATTGAATTCATAGCAAGGAATAAAGAAAATAATAGCAACTATATAAATCTTCTTCTCTTAGAGTGGTATTCCATGTTAATTCAATATTTGAAATATATTAATTAAACTAGGAAAATATTTGTAGTGCCAGATCACATAACAGAGTTTCTGTTGTAGGTCATTTCTATCTCCTCCCCATATTGAACTGGAAAAATGAAGGGAGTACAAATTGCCCCACAAAGTGGTGGTCAAATGTTCGATTACTTGCAAATATTTCTTGACCTTGAGGAGCTGAGTGATGAAGATGAAAGAATTAATTCTCTGAGTAGAACAGTAAGGAAAAAGCCAAAAAAAAAGCTGAGGAAAATATCAATTCTCTGTTGAGGTTGAATCTCAGTAAGCATAAAGCTGGGGCTTTCTCTGTACTTTTAATCAATTTTTCTTGCTTCCCATCTTCCCTTCTCTTTTCATTGGACTTTAAAATTATAAGGATTTTTCTTAGTCTATCTCACAACCTCCTATGCCCTCTATTTTATTTGTACTTCTATTGTTTCTTTTCTTTTCTATTTTTCCCACAATGCAAGAGATACATGCATTAAACAGGAGTCACTAAAGGATCCAGTGTGTTACAAAGCTATTTTGAAGTTGAAGGAAAAGGCAAGGCAGCTTTCTGAACATTCTTTTCCCTTGGGGCAAAAATGTTGCTCAAAAAATTGTTCTGCTCCTCCAAAAGAACTGACATTTTGACCACTAAACATTTTGGAAACAATTGTATATTGTGTCATACAAATCCAGCTTCTTCGTAGACCAAGTGCTGGTTAATGGAAATACCTTAGACCTTCTCTCACCTTTGTAAAGAGAACTATGTATTGATGGTAAAGTGTGATTATGAAAAACCTTCAGATTTCATAGGGAATATGTGCTCTTTTCCTTCCTGCAAAAGTATATATATATTAAGGACTTATTTTAGGCAAAACCTAAGTCCCCACAGCCCTTGCTGTCTATGGTAGAGAAAGATGAGAAAATCAACTATAATACTACGAATGATAAGGATTGTGACATTTAAACCAGGAGTTATAGAAGTACAGCTGTGGTTACCTTGCTAAGAATGATGGTCAGCAGACCCTTTTAAGAAGGGTTTCACTTAGCTGAGTCATAAGGATAAATAGAATTTAACCAGGAAAGAAAGTGAGAAGCAGGTTTCCAGCAGCAGAAATAGCCTATTCAAAGGGCTAGAGTCAAGGACGGTGGTAAAGTCTGAACAGGAACAAAAGTTTGAGCATGAAAGGTGTGTGTGGGAAAAGAGGTGCACTTGGTAAGATGTGATCCTGGCAGATCTAACTGTGCCATTCTAAGGGGTTTGTTTATTTTACTTGAAAGCAAAGGCGAAAGCACCACAGGATTTCTAGTAGGGGAAATGAATAAATGATTTTGCATTTGTTGAATATTCACTTTGGTAATTGTAAACGGGGAATTGGAAGGGAGAAGGTACGAGCAAAGAAAATAATTAGGGAACAATTGCAAAACTCCAGTTAAGAAGTGATGAGATTTTGGCCACAGACGTAGGAATAGAGGAGAGAGAAATTATTTGAGATATGATTAAGGGGTGGAACAGAGGGCTTCATGAATAAATAGAAAAAGGAGGAAGAAATTCATGGTGGCTGTCAGATTTCCAGTTTTGGCATATGGCATCTCCAGTGCTAATCATTGGTACAGAACAAATGGAAAACCTGTTGGGGGAAAGACTAGTATTCAGTCTCAGCCCTGTTGATATTGAGGTGCTGGTTATAAGGCTAAGAAGTCAATGAAAATGGGAACAGAATAGCCAGTGCCCGCAGAGCAACATGTCCAAGCTACACTGCGACTACTACAATATGATACAAGTGTCACCCATGATTCTCCATCTGTGAGAAAAACACACTGCAATGGTAGGAAATACAAAGAGAATGCAAAGGACTATTATCAGAAATGGAAGGGAGAGGCCCAGCCAGTGTGGCTCAGTTGATTGGGCATTATCCTGCAAATTGAAATGTCACCTGTTGGATTCCAGCCCTGGGCACATGCTTGGGTTCCAGATTTGGCCTGATCCCCTGGGGCTGTACTGAAGGCAACCATTTGATGTTTCTTTCCCAGGTCGATGTTCTCACCCTTTCTTTCTCCCTCCCTTCTCTTCTCTCTAAAATCAAGTATAAAATATTTTTTAAAAGAAAATAAATGGGTGAAAGAAGAGGCTCAGAGTCTGATTGACAAAACAATTGCAGCCTTTTAGCAAAGAAAGTTACCTCCTACTTCATTCTCTGCTCCTCCTCCTGCAGGGGTAACAATCCCACCTCCCCCCAACCTTCTGGTCCTCGTTGCCCTGGCATGATGTCAGTACCCCATGAGGGGTCCTCCCATGAGGCCAGTGATGGATCCTCCTCCTCCTGGGATGATGCCAGTGGGACCTGCTCCAGAATGAGGCCACCTATGGGAGGGCACATGCCAATGGTGCCTGAGCCCCCAGTGATGGTGCCCACTGGGCCAGGAATGACCCAGCTAGACAGATTAGGAGAGAGGGGGAGCCTGTTTTCATCAGTTGTCCATTACTTGTAGCACCACAATCTCCTGGTGAGGTAGGATAACTCTGGGTGTTTCTAACAGCATGACAAGGAAGACTCACTCCCTCTTCCTATCAAACAGAGAAAGGTTTGGAGGGGAGCAGTGGGACAAAAAAAAGCAATTCTCATTTGTATTGTGATATATGAAAATAAAGCTGTCAATTCTTTTAGTTAACAAAAAAGTCAATGAAAAAACAACAATAAACATGGTTCTCACATAGTCAAAAATTATAGTGACTCACAAAAGGTTGCTTTTTTCCTCCATAGAAATATATTTTTATTTAAAAAATCATTTATGTTTACTACCACTTCCTCAGTTTAGTATATTTTCTGAAGAAATGTCACACTTACAGACATTATATTCACATGTTCCACAAATACTTTATTATTAATCCATCAGGGTATATAGTTGCAAATATTTTGTTTCTCTATTTTATTCTTTATGCAATGTCATGTACATATTACTACAGAGAAGCAAAGCAAGAATGGAATAACAATATCTTGCTATTTACCAAATCTGTCAATTTGCCCTTGTCAATGCTTCTCACATTTGTCCTTTATTCATTCTGCCCAGCATCATTGTCCCAAAATAGGATCCTAGTCACTTCTTAACCTGGGATACCTTCTCAGAGCTAACTATTTCTGCTTCCTTGCCTCCCTAACTCCAGATTCAAAATCCTAGTGCGTGTGTCTGATTACCCAAACCTGCATTGAAAGCAGATCCATGCCCTCACTTCCAAGTTTCCAGAGAAGGAAAATATCTGGGCTTTTCAACTTCTGTAGTTGGATATAGCACCTACCTCCCACTACTGCTGGTGTTGTGGAGAATGCTCCAAATATTGGAAAGAGGGTCCAAATCAGTGCAGCCACAGAAATACAGGAATCCCCCTGAATAACTAACTTATCTCTTGGTTCTAATTATTCATTTTTCTATTTTATTTTAAGCACTATTCTGGGCATATGCTGTGTTCTCATGATGCTGATATCAAGAATGCAAGTACCTGATTAAGGCTTTCCCAGAATATACCTATTATGTTGTTCCTCTTCTCTGACACTATAATAGTTTCCGGTAACTTAAGACTCTTCAATACTGATTCAAAAACACTCTATCAACTGATCTATATTATATATAGCCTTTTCTCTTACTAGTTTCTAACATAAATTCTCTTCTCCAACCAGGATGATTATCTTTCAATTTGCATATGTTTTTATGCTCAATCTCTGCAAAACTACTGATCCATCCACCTATTTCTCGCTAGCCCATGCCTGAACTCACTTTATTTTTTTCTCCAAGTAGCAGTCCACTTTTCTTCTTTGCTTCCTTTATGGTTATAATTGAGAATCATTGAAAGCCATGAGACTATTGCAAATTAAAGGCATACATTGTGAAATCACACAATATATCTGTATACTAAGTCATACCTGTACCTTCATTCATAAACATTCTTTATGGATCTATTTCTATTTTTAAATGTCAATGTTTTCACCTCTCCAAGTAGATGGTAAATTATTCGAGGATCTTATCTGCTAGTGTATGTCCTCTGCCTTATCTAGCATGTTAAATAGAGTCTACTCTATGTGTCTGTGGACTGGCTGAGCAGATGTCTCGCTAGTTTCAATTCTCACTACACACTTTCAAAGAATTTGAGATTCTGGAGCCCATTCCTCTGAAACTGACTTTGTTTCACTCTCTCCCACAGTCTCTGACTCAACATAAATCCTATTCATCATTCCACAAATGTACAAACGTCATATTACAATGGGAACTAGGTAAGGATGGCTGGGCACAAATTCACTGTCACTATTAGAAATTACCTGAAGCAAATGTTCAGGTGATGCCAATAGTGTCATCTTCATAGTGGAAAGATGGCACTATTTACAGATTCAAAGAGTTGCCTTAGCTAGTGTGATTCAGTTGGATGGAGCGTCATCCAATAAACCAAAAAGTTGCAGGTTTGATTCCTGGTCAGGGCACATACCTAGGTTGACAGTTCAGTGTCCAGTCCAGGCATATAGGAGAGGCAACTGAACTATGTTTCTCTCTCACATAAATGTTTCTCTCCTTCCCTTCCCCTTTCTCTAAAATCAGTAAGCATGTCTTCAGGTGATGAGAAAAAAATAATAATACAAAAATAAAATTTGAAAGAGTCAATTTCTGTACTATATAATATAATCTTGTTATGCTTTGCAAAGTTAAAACTGAAAAGAGATGGGTTTTATTTAAGAATCTGATTATTTTTTCATTGTCACAGAATGACATTAATTGGCTACTAAATTTGAAAAATGCCCTTATGAATGCAAACAATGTTGTCCTTTGTAAATTAAGTAAAAAATAGATACCTATTTTTTACACAAAGTTCCTTTCTGATACTGTCAAAACAGTTCTTTTTTCAGAGAGTGAGTTTTAGCAGATGGCATTATAACTCAAATAAAATGAAATAGGCTTCCAAGTGCATCCATATCATCTCCTGTGAATGCCAGAAAAAAATTTAAAATTTCTAATGTATCTGAGTGTCCTCATAAATATAACCCATTATTGAATAAATACTAAAGATTAGATTATGACTCTAGTGTTAGCTGCTATATCTTTCCAAAGCAAATATTAACTATATCTATTGCATAACAAGAATTGCAATACAAAAGAATTTGAAGATTATTGAACTTGGACTCCTACAGAGCAATGTGAAAATTATTTCAAAGTTCTGGGGGCATTCCTCATAAGGATGGAAGCACAATTGGCCAGGTGTTTTCTACATGTGGCTCTTCACATTCTCCTTTTTCTTTCTTTTTTATTGTTGTTCAGTTACAGTTGTCCCCATTCCCCCTCCTATTTCC
Organism: Phyllostomus discolor; assembly: GCF_004126475.2. Taxonomy (NCBI): domain Eukaryota; kingdom Metazoa; phylum Chordata; class Mammalia; order Chiroptera; family Phyllostomidae; genus Phyllostomus; species Phyllostomus discolor. Next base: position 43,519,328 of record NC_040912.2, read on the forward strand.
CCTGACTTATCCACCCCCCACCTCCCACATTCAATCCTCCACCCCTTTGCCTTTGTCAATGGGCCCTTCATACATGTTCCTAGACTTGTCCTTTCCCCTTCTTTCCCCCATTACTCCCCTCCCCTCTCCCTTCTGGTCACTGTCAGATTGTTCTTTATTTCCACGTCTCTTGTTCTATTTTGCTCGCTTGTTTGTTTTTGTTGATTAGGTTCCACTTATAGGTGAGATCATATGTTTAACTTTCGCTGCCTAACTTATTTCACTTAGCATAATGCCCTCTAGTTCATCTACCTAGTTGTGAAGGGTAGGAGTTCCTTCTTTCTTTCTTCTGTGTAGTATTCCACTATGTAAATGTACCACAGTTTTTTTTGATCCACTCGTTTACTGATAGGCACTTGTCCTGTTTCCAGGACTCGGCTATTGTAAATAATGCTGCTATAAACATTGGGGTACATAGGTTCTTTTGAACTGGTGTTTTAGGATTCTTAGGGTATAATCCTAGCAATGGAATTGCTGGGTCAAAAGGCAATTCCATTTTTAGTTTTTTGAGGAAATTCCATAGTGTTTTCCACAGTGGCTGTACCAGTCTGCATTCCCTCCAACCATGTACTAAGGTTCCCTTTTCTCCACAACCTTGCCAGAACTTGTTTGTTGATTTGTTTATGATGGCCATTCTGACCGGTGTGAGTGGTATCTCATTGTACCTCTCCGATGGCTAGCAATACTGAGTATCTTTTCATATGTCTCTGGACCCACTGTATGTCCTCCTTGGAGAAGTGCTTGTTTAGGTCCTTTGCCCATCTTTAAATTGGATCGTTTGTCTATTTGGTGTGGAGTCATGAGAGTTCTTTATATATTTTGCAGATCAAACTCTTATCTGAGGTATCATTAGCAAATATATTTTCCCATATGGTCGGTTGTCTTTTCATTTGCTGATGTATTCTTTAGTTGTGCAGAAGCTTTTTAATTTGATAAAGTCCCATTTGTTTGTTCTTTTTAAAAAATATATTTTATTGATTATGCTATTATAGTTGTCCCATTTCCCCCCTTCACTCCCCTCTACCCTGCACACCCTCTCCCACCCACATTTTCCCCTTTAGTTCATGTCCATGTGTCATAAGTTCTTTAGCTTCTACATTCCCCATACTATTCTTACCCTCCCCCCATCTATTTTCTATCTACCATCTATGCTACTTATTCTCCATATCTTTTCCCCCTCTCCCCTCCTCCCCCTCCCCTGTTGCTAACCCTCCATGTGATCTCCATTTCTGTGGTTCTGTTCCTGTTCTAGTTGTTTGCTTAGTTTCTTTTGGTTTTGTTTTAGGCGTGGTTGTTAATAATTGTGAGTTTGCTGTCATTTTACTATCCATGTTTTTTATCTTCTTTTTCTTAGATAAGTCCCTCTAACATTCTATAAAATAAGGGCCTGGTGATGATGAACTCCTTTAACTTGACCTTATCTGAGAAGCACTTTATCTGCCCTTCCATTCTAAATGAAAGCTTTGCTGGATAGAGCAATCTGGGATGGAGGTCATTGCCTGTCATGACTTGGAATACTTCTTTCCAGCCCCTTCTTGCCTGCAAGGTCTCTTTTGAGAAATCAGCTGACAGTCTGATGGGAACTCCTTTGTAGGTGCTGTCTCCTTATCTCTTGCTGCTTCTAGTATTCCCTTCTTCATTTTTACCTTCGCTAATGTAATTATGATGTGCCTTGGTGTGTTTCTTCTTGGGTCCAAGTTCTTTGGGACTCTCTGACCTTCCTGGACTTCCTGGAAGTCCATTTCCTTTGCCAGAATGGGGAAGTTCTCCTTTATTATTTGTTCAAATAACTTTTCCACTTGTTGTGTTTCCTCTTCTTCTTCCGGTACCTCTACAATTCAGATGTTGGAATGTTTAAAGATGTCCCAGAGGTTCCTAAGCCTCTCCTCATTTTTTTTGAATTCTTGTTTCTTCATTCTTTCTATGTGGTGGTTTCTTTGTTCCTTCTGGTCCACTCCATTGATTTGAGACATAGTTTTCTTTCCATCACTATTGGTTCCCTGTGCATTTTTCTTCATTTCACTTATTGTAGCCTTCATTTTTTCATCAAATTTGCAACCAAAATCAACTAATTCTTTGAGCTTCCTGATCACCAGTGTTTTGAACTGTGCATCTGATAGGTTTGCTATCTCTCGGTTGCTTAAAAGGATGGGTTTTGGTGCTTTCATTTGGTCTTCTGTTTGAGCCATATCTTTTTTTTTTGGTCTGGTCGTGCCAGTTATGGATGAGGGGCAGAGCCTTACGTGTTCACCAGGGCTGGGCACCCTGGTCGCTGGGTTGTGGTGTTGTATGTGGGGTGGGGTCAAGAGGGAACTATGGCACTTGCTCCATTCTCCGTTGGACCTCAGTCCCTTCTGCTGCTTCCCCTGAGCAAACTGGGCCCCTCTGGTGCCAATTCCCATGTGGGTGGGCTTGTGCACGCTGTAGGACTTTCCAAGGACCTCTCCTGTAAGGCTGGGTGTCTCCCTGTGCACCTCAACTCCCACAGGTGTTTTCAATCAGTGTCCTGAGGCTCTGTTTCCCAGCGCTGGGACCCTGGTTTGCGCACAGTGCCTTGCTTCACAATCGCTGCCTCACTGGGTTGCCACCCCTAGGCTGGGGTCTGCCATCTGCCGCTTGCACACTCAGGGTCCACCTGCTGCGGTCTTGCTCACCCTGGATGTCTTACGCACCCCTGGATGTCTTATGCGCCCAGTACCAATGCTCTCTGCTCTCCGAGCCATGACTAGAGCCTGGCTGCCTGACTCTGCTCCTCCTACTGGTCTGGATGAATGGGTCTATTTTAACTTCTTGGACATCTGACTTCCATTCAGATCAATTTTCTGTCAGTTCTGGTTGTTATTCTGTTTCTAAATTGTTGTCCCTATCTTGGTTGTGTGAGGAGGCACAGTGTATCCACCTATGCCTCCATCTTGGCTGGAAGTCCCTATTTATTTATTCTTTCCTTTAAATCCCTTACTCTGGGGACATGTTGGTGAAAATATTGCTGTGTGGAATATCTGAAATTTTCCTGCCTATGTTCTCCTCTAGGACTTATATGGTGTCACAACTTATATTCAAGTCTTTTATCCATCTTGAGTTTATTTTTGTGTATGGTGTTAAGTTGGTGGTTGAGTTTCATCTCTTTGCATGTACCTGTCCAAATTTCTCAACACCGTTTATTAACAGGCTATTTTTACTCCATTCTGTGCTTCTATCCCCTTTGTCAAATATTAATTGACCATAGAGACATGGCTTTATTTTGGGGCTCTCTGTTATTTTCCATTCATCTATGTGTCTGTTCTTATACCAAAACCAGACTTTTTTGATTACAGTGGCTGTGTGATATAGTTTGATATCAGGTATTGTGATTCTTCCTAATTTGTTCTCTTTCAAAAATGCTGAGGCTATTTGGGGTCATTTGTGATTCCATTTAAATTTTTGAAATGTATGTTCTTTATCTGTGAAATATGTTATTGGTATTTTAAATAAATTGGTATTTATCACTGATATTGGCCTATAGTTTTCTTTCTTTGTTGTGTCTTTATCTGGTTTTGGGATTAGGATGATGCTGTCCTCAAAAAACAGTTTGGGAGTCTTCCCTCTTCTTGGATTTTTTGGAATAATTTGCGAAGATTAAGGGTTAGCTCTTCCTTAAATATTTTGTAAAATTCTCCCATGAAACCATCTGGTCCAGGCCTTTTGTGTGCCGGGAGGTTTTTGATTACTGTTTGAATTTCACTAGCTGTTATCAGTCTCTTCAGGCTTTCTGCTTCTTCTTGATCTTTTGGAGGATTTTAGTTTTCTAGAAATTTGTCCATTTCACCCAGGTTTTCAAATTTCTTGCCATATTTCTTGCCATATTTCTTGCCTAGTTATTTATAGCACTTTCTTACAACTTCTGTGGTATCAGTTGTAATTTCTCCTATTTCATTACTGGTTATTTGGGTCTTCTCTCTCTTTTCCTTGATAAATCTGGGTAAAAGCTTGTCAGTTTTGTTTATATTTTTAAGAACCAGCTCCTGGATTTATTGATCCTTTGAATTGTTATTTTAGTCTCTATGTCATTTAATTCTGCTCTGATCTTGATTGTTTCCTTCCTTTTACTCACTTTGGGCTTTGTTTGTTGTTCCTCAGTTCTTGTAGATGTGTGGTTAGATTGTTTATTTGAAATGTTTCATCTTTTTTAGGTAGGCCTGTATCACTATGAACTTCCCTCTCAGGACTATCTTTGCTGTGTCCCATAGGTGTTGGACTGTTGTGAATTTATTTTCATCTGTTTCTGGAAACTTTTTTATATCTTCCTTGATCTCATTCTTGGCCCATTCATTGTTTAATAGCATGCTATTCAGTCTCCATGAATTTGAAAGTTTTTGAATGTTTTCCTTGAGATGGGTTGTTAGTTCAAGCCCTTGTGGGCCAAGAAAATGCTTGATATGATTTCAGTTTTCTTGATTTTGGTTAAGCTTGTTTTGTGTCCTATCATGTAGGCTATTTTTGAAAATATTTCATGTGCACTTGAAAAAAATGTGTATTTTTGCTTCTTTGAGATAAAAAGCTCTATATATATCAGTTAAGTCCATTTGATCTAGTGCATTGTTCAGTGCCACAATGTCCTTGTTGATTCTTTGTTTGGAAGATCTATTCATTATTGGCAGTATGATGTTAAAATTTCCTACTATAAGTGTATTGCTGTCTATCTCTTTCTTGAAGTCCCCCAACATTTTCCTTATATATTTGAGTGCTTCTATGTTAGGTGCATTTATGTTTATAATGTTTAGGTCTTCCTGATTAATTCTTCCCTGGAATATTATGAAGTGTCTTTCTGTATTTTTCTTTATGGCTTTTGTTTTCAAGTCTGTTTTGTCTGATATCAGTATTACTACCACAGCTTTTTTTCCCTGTCCATTTGCTTAGAGTATTTTTTCCAAACGTTTGCTTTCAGTCTGTGTAGTTATTTTATTCTGAGGTGGGTCTCTTGTAGGCAGCATATGTGTAGGTCATGTTTTCTTATACATTCAGCTACCCTATGTCTTTTGATTGGAGCATTTAATCCATTTACATTTAAGGTTATTATTGATACATACTTATTCATTGCCATTTTTCCACTTTATACCTGTGTTCCTACCTCTCTCACTCTTTTTCTTCATCTTCTTAAAGCAGTCCCTTTAGCATATCTTGCAATGCTGGTTTGGTGTAGGTGTATTCTTTCAGCCTTCTTTTGTGTGGGAAACTCCTTATTTCACCTTCTGTTTTAATTGAGAGCCTTGCTGGTTAGAGTAGTCTTGGGTGCAGATCTATGCTTTTCATCACTTGGAATGCTTCTTGCCTTTCCCTTCTAGCTTGTAGTGTTTCTGTTGAGAATTTATCTGTTAGCCTCATTGGAGCCCCTTTTTATGTTACTTCCTGTTTCTCCCTTGCTGCCTTTAAGCTTCTCCCTTTGTCTTGGAATTTTGCCATTTTACTTATGATGTGTCTTGAAGTGGGCCTCTTTGGGTTCCTCTTGACTGGGACCCTCTGTGCTTCCTGGACTTGTATGACTTTTTCACTCATCATTTTAGGGAAGTTCTCCATCATTACTTTTTAAAACAGGTTTTCTATGGCTTGCTTTTCTTCTCCTTCTGGTATCCCTATTATATGGATATTATTATGTTTTATGTCATCCTGCAGTTCCCTTAACCCCTCTTAATTCTTTCTCACTCTTTTTTTTCTTTTCTTGTTCTTTCTGGCAATTTTTTTCTACCTTGTCATCCTGTTTGCAGATTCTGTCCTCTGTTTCATCTGGCCTGTTTTTGATTCTTTCTGCTGTGTTCTTTGATTCAGAAATTGTGCTCTTCATTTCCTCCTGGCTCTTGTTGACAGTTTCTATGTCCTTTTCATGCTGATGTAGTTTGCAGCAAGTTCCTTATAGCTTCCCTGTAGTTTTTTGTAATCTCACTGAGTTCATTGATCTTCCTTATAACCTTTGTTTTGAACTCAATATTTGATAGTTTACTTGCCTCTGTTTCACTTAGCACTCTTTCTGGGGTTTCCTCCTTTCTTTTCCATTAGGGGTTGTTTCTTTGTCTTCCCATTTTTGTGGAAACTCTTCTTGTTTGTTTCTGCTTCTTAAATTGATATTTTTTGATTCCCTGTCTTTGTTGTGTCAACAAACTTCTATGGTAGGAGACCTGTATAATTCAGAGGTGCAATCTCCTTGATCTCCTGAACTTGATACTTTTGGGATACCCTTTATGCTGTTTATGTTGGCTATCTGGATATAATTGGGTTTTGATTGTTGTTGTATCATTTTTTGGTGGGTTCTTCCCTCCAGCTGATTGACTGAGGGTCGCTTCACCCACCACATCTCTTATGCTGTTGTACAAGTGTTACCAGAACAAAACCATAAAGCCCAGGAAACAAACTCACACCCACAAAACTAACTCTCACCTGCAGTCCCTGTATTAACAGCAAATAAACCAATATTAATAAGGGTGGAAAGAGATTAAGACTATTATAAGAGAGGAGAGTGAATATGAGATGATCTACTGAAAGAACAATGATTTCAAGAAGCTAGAGGGAGGAACATTTATAAGAGTAGAGAATTGGAACAATGGAAAAGTAAAATTTACATCATAAAGGAAAAAGGGAATGAAGATGGCAGAATGGAGTAAGAGAAGGGGAGCATATCATATTAGGTTTAACAAGAACCAAATTGAAGAGAAAGATCCACCACAGTGCTATCAACAACACATGAACTAAAATTAACAGGTAGGATGAGAATAATGGGGTGGAGGGGGGAGCTTAAGAGATGCCTAGAAGAAAGGAAAGTGATTTTGAGATGATAGAGTTAGAGGGAATACTAAGAGTGAGGGATGAAAACCAGGCTAAAACAAGGCAAAATTAAAATTTGAGATAAAAAAAGAGTTGGAGCAGGGAATGGTAAAAATCAAGATTTGAAATAAAAAATTAGTGAAGATCTAGAGATAAAATTGAAAAAAAAATGCAACAACTACCCTACCCAAACCAGCTAGCAATGACTGCTAAAGGTGGAGAGAGAATGCAGGTATTTTAAGAACAGGAAAAAAGAATGTGAGATGACCATCAACAAAAAAATTGGTTTTGTGAGGCTGGATGGGGGGAAAATAATAAGAGTTTGGAATAGAAACAAGTTGTAGCAAGAGAGACAACACAATTTAACACAAAAATAATGAGAGAAGAGAAGACAATAAATGTCTTCTCTTCTAAATGGGGTAAAAGAAAAGAGGAGCAAAATATATGAATTGAAATAAACTATAGTATAAACTCTAGTGAGTTAATATACACAAACTTAAAGGATAAGAAATCAATGTTAAAAAGCTATGCAGGAAATAAAATATTGCAAATCATGGAGAAGAACATGGTGGATTTCATCTCAGTAGCATCTAGTATTTACCACTGTTTTTTCTTTCTGGATCTGCCTCTGGTGATGTCAGATGTTGACCCCGTCTGACCTTAGGCAGCCTGTTGGAGATTAGTGAAATCCTACTGTCCATGGCTGTCTCCTGCAGTTGTGAATCTAGTCACTTTGCACTCAGCAATTAGGCTTAAGCACCACAGGGTGGGGCAGAGTCCCTCCTAGGGTGGCAGCTATTGTTTCCCATCAGATTGCTACAGCTTGGTGGGAAGTAGTCTGCCTACACAGGATGGCTGCTGTAGTATGGGAGGTGACTCAGCACCAGCACCAGGATCACAGCATCTGTGCTTTCAGTTCTCTCCCCAAAGCCTCCATCCCCAGTCTCTCCTCAAGTGTCTCTAGTCCACCCTGGCCTCCCCTTTGCCAGAGCACAGAGTAAGTGGCTGCAAATGAAAATGTATGTGTTGGCTCATTCAAGGTCTCCTTGCCTCTCCAGCTATCCTTCTCCAGCAGAGACCAACCCTCCTGCTTTTCTCAGTTGGTTGTTATCTGTGTGCTCTTTGGGCTCTAGTGCTCTAGGCTGGGGATCCCAGCTCAGAGTTTAGACCCCACACTTCTCAGGGGGTTCAAAGTGGCCACTTAATTATCCCTCTGTTGCAGCTGCCTGGGGGTGCCCAGCCAGCCCTCTAGCATCTCCACTGTACTCCCTACCAGTCTGGTTGTGCTGAATCTGTTTTTTCTGTCTGTCTGTGGTTATAAGGCTTCTCTCTCGCTATTGTTCAGTTGTTTGTTCCAGGTGATTTCTCCACAATTTAGCTATAATTCCAGATTAGTCCTGGCAAGAGGTTAGTGTAATTTCCACTCACTACTCTGCCACTTTGGATCCTTTATCACATTTTCTTACTAATATATTTAGAACATTGGGAATCCTAAGAAAGGACAGTCCAGAAAGGAATCTTTTATTTAAATGGATTCCACCATCATCATCTCCCAACCTCTTTAAAAATAATTCAAGTTGTGACAATGGGCAAATTAATTAACGTCAGTTAAATAATATCCCTCTTCATAGAGGTGTTATGAGGATCAAGTGAGATGATTTATGTAAGGCATTTAGCACAGTGCCTAATAGATAGTATCAATAAATTGTAGCTAACTTTAGTACTTTTATGGTGCTAATTAACTGAAGTGAGGTAGGAAGGGGTATGATTTTTTTTAACTTTAGCTATGAAAAATTAAAAAGATTACATCCTGGGTATGTTGGGGTAAGAACATAAATAGCATTTATTAAAGTTGAATGCCCAATTTTTTCACTATAAACTCCCATCAATAAGAAGAGTTGCCAGGTAAATATTGTGCCTTATTTTACAAGTCAAGGGAAACTTCTCTATAAAGCATTTACTGTCCTCTCCAATCCTCACCATAAATAGCAATTCCTTTATTTGCATATGTTTGCATATTTCTACCATGATATGTCCCAACTTAGTGAATTTCTTTTGTTTACACATCTATTACTATGCAGTGAACATCTTTACACAGAAAATTTACATTTCTATCTCTTAACACTCAATAAATCTTGAATAAATGAATGATGAATTTCATATTGTTCAAAGATGTGACAATCTTTGAATGAAATAAAGAACATTGATCCATATCTCTCTCTGCTATGGCAAATATAAAGCCCAACAGGAGAAATGAAAATGACACGATCACATCTAAAAATCTCTTCCTGTGATTTCTACGATTCTCATAAATATTTCATTGATTTGTATGTATTTTGCTGAAATCATGATACTGGACACCTTTGTTTACAATAAACTTGACATCTAATGGTAGCTTAAAATATACTGCTCTTAGAAAAAGAGTTTAAGAGAAATTGGAGATGTCTCAAAATGGCACTTTCTAGTTTTTAAAAATAAAATAATTAATCTGAAAGTACACAATATAGTGTTGTTTGAAAAAATTAAACTCAAATTAAAAAACCGGAAAGTCTTGCAAAATAGTACTGTATCCGTGTTATTGTAAAATATAATAAAGTATATTATTATAAGTCTGGATGCTGAAAGCATACAATATCCATAATGGGAAAATAAAAGGTACTAAAACTCTATGATACCAAAAATAATGTAACTAAAACATTAATAACTTTTTTTCTTTACTAAAACATCTTTAATCTATATGTGCTTCTCTAACACTTGTGTTAGGTAGGGTGTTGACAAGGTTGGAAGTTAGCTTTATGGAACATAGTCAATATCAACTTTTTCTTTTTCCTTATTTCTCTCCATCTCAACCCATCACACCTGGAAATATTTGAAGTACAGAGAATACCTAACTAAAAACTGTTCACCTTTTGTTTAAAAAAAAAAAACATAAAATAACAACTAATGTATTAATGTCATAGGAAACCAGAATTACTTGTGTTACCCAAAGCTTTATCTGGGGTTCATCTTAAACGAAGGTATAAGACTTTTTTTTTAATTTCTCCCAGTACTACAGTAGACACATGGTCTCATTCATTCCTTTAATGAATGAGCACCTAATATCAGGGTTTGGGCACACAAAAATGAGTAAGACATTTCCCTGCCCTTAAGACACTTACCAAGAAGAAGACAAAACAGATGGCTATAGTATACTCTTCAGAACTTGACAGAAGTCTTTTTTCTCAGTGGTATACCACACTCTTTCTCATCTCTTCTTTGACGTTTGTCTTTGCTGACTATAGAGTCCTTTTCTATCTGTCTTGCGACATCTGGTCCTACTGTTTCCCAACTTTCACCTTTTACTGTGAAATTTCCCTAAATCCTAGCAGTTTTAAAACAACCTAATTTGTATTTCTACTTGGTTACTGAGTATAATAAGCTATTTTTAACACCACAATAAAGTAGCTTTTTTAGGTTCTTCTTTGCCCTTTATTTATTTTCCAAATGAAAAAAAAATTCTCTTTCTAGCACAATAATTCTGAAGTATTTTTTCTGTAACTTTTAGGGTATTTTTTAGTGACAATAATTGATTGACCTTTGAGCATAGATTTTTTAATTGCATAAAATTTTACTAAGAGATGTCACCAGATCAAAGAGAATATTCTAATGAAAATATCATTATTATCTTAATTATAGTTTTTACTTAAGGCCTATATTTGTAGTACAGGTGAGATTTTGATTTGTGACCTAATGAAATAATTTTAAATATGCTTGTTACTTTATTTTTTCTAAAAAAGTTGTACCATAATATTTTTGTAAAGTCATTTATGTATATATTAAATAGAAAAGTATAATGACACATAATTATATTTATTTTTTTAATTTTTTAAATTTTTTAATTACAGTGTATGTACAATATTGTATTAGTTGCAGGATACAACCCAATGATTAGACATTTATATAACTTTCTAAGTGAACACTCCTATAAAACTAGTACCCATCTGACACCATACATAGTTATTACAATATTATTGACTATATTCCCTATGCTATACTTTACATTCCTATGACTACTCTATAACTACCAGTTAGTACTTTTTAATCCCTTCCCCTTTTTCACCCATCCTCCTAATCCCATCCCATCTGGCAATTGTCAAAATGTTCCTATTTCTGAGTCTATCCATATTCTGCTTGTTCATTTTTGTTTTTTAGATTCCACAAATAAATGAAATCATGTGGCATTTGTCTTTGTCTGACTTATTTCACTCAGCACAACACCCTCTAGGTCATCCATGTTGTTGCAGATGACATGATTTCATTCTTTTCTTATGACTGACTCATATAGCATTGTATACACCTATATATACCACTTCTTTATCCATTCACCAATTCATGGACACTTAGGTTGCTTCCATATCTTGGCTATTGTAAATAGTTATCTAATAAACATATGGATGTATATATCATTTCTTATTTTAGATTTATTTATTTATTTACTTATTTATTTAGACAGAAAAGGAGGGAGTAAGAGAAGAAGAGGAAAAAGAATGTGTGAGAAAAACATCGACTGGTTGCCTCTTGCATGCCTCCCCAACGAAGTACCTGACCCGCAGCCCAAGCACATGCCCCAACCAAGAACTGAACCAGCAACCTCTCAGTTTGAGGAACTGATTCCCAACCCACTGAGCTACACTTGTCACAGCAGATGTATACTCATATAGCTTTTTAATTAGTGTTTTGGGTTTCTTTGGATATATATCCAGAAGAGAAATTGCTGGGTCCTTCTTTATTTATTGTTATAGCCTTTGTTTTAAAGTCCATTTTCTCTGGCATAAGTATCACTACCCAAGATTTTTTTGTTTTGTTTTGTTTCCATTTTTATGAAATATCTTTTTCTGTACCTCCATGTTCAGTCTACGTGTGTCTTTCCATCTGAAGTGGGTCTTTTGTAGACAGTATATGTAAAGATGTTTTGTTATTTATTCGACCACCCTGTGATTTTTGATTTGAGCATTTAATCCATCCACATTAAAGTAATTGTTGATTTATTGATGATAAACATTTTGTCAAGTGTGAGAGCTGTCTCACTGTGGTTTCAATTTACATTGCTCTGAGGACTAATGATTTTAAGTACTTTTTTATATGTCTATGGGCCATCTGTACATCCTCCTTGGAGAAGTATCTACTCAGGTCCTTTGCCCATTTGTTTTGTAACAACAGGTGCTGACAAGAATGTGGAGAAAAGGGAACCCTAATGTACTGCTGGTGGGAATACAGGCTGGTTCAGCCACCATGAAAAACAGTATGGAATTGCCTCAAAAAGTAAAAAATGCAGCTGCCTTTTGACCCAGGCATCCCACTTCTGGGAATATATTCAAAGGAACCCAAAACAACTAAATCCCAAGAACATAAGCACCCCTAAGTCATTGCAGCATTATTTACAATTCAAGTCCATGGAGCCATGGTCTGGGGAGACTTGTGTAGGTCTGGGACCTCTCACTCCTCAGGGAAGATTTCCATAGCCGAGATATCTCTCCTGATTTTTAACCACGATATATGGGTGTGGGACCAACCAGTTTCCCTTCTCTGCCCCACATATCAGGCTCAATGTGGTTCTTCTGTACATCCTTAGTTATAGGACTCCTATTCATCCAGATTAAAGGTGGTTCTTAATATGGTTGTTTCATAGTTTTGTAATTTTGATGTGATCTTGGGAGGATGTCAATACTGCATTTACATACTCCACCATCTTAACCAATGCTTACTTTTTTTTCAGGTAGTGTTTTTGTTTGTTTGTTTGTTTATGAGCAGTATCTTCTTATACTAGTCAAGATGTCTTCTTTATAAATCAGACTGCTTCTCCCAATTCTGAAGCTAGACTGCTAAATATCAGTCTTTTTATTCTGAAGCCTTCAAGTCAAGTTTGCACAGGAAAGAAAGAACAAAAATGATTCTCTTAATAATTTTTCAATCCTCATTTTCCACACCAGCTTTATAAGCTCTTTTCCATATTTCAAATAATTTGAGCAAAACTTCTTCTTGCAATAATTGTGAAGCAAAAGTACTACTGACTTTTACCTGCCACACACCGTAAATATGGACAAGTTCTCTCACTACTTATTACCCCATCAAGTTCTATTGCTTCCATTACAATTACTACTAATGATGATAATGATGATGATGATGATGATGATGATGATGGCAATGACAGAGCAACAACCACTATAGTGGTCATAATAGTAGTATCTCACAATTATTGAGTACCAAGCATGTCAGGCACTCAGAAGTTCTATTCTTTACACCATCGTGCAAAATGAAGAAACTGAGGCTTATCCAAGAATTCAAATCAACTATGTCTGACTCCACAACCTGTATATTTTTTTCCAATATATTCACATAAATACTTAAATGTATTTTAATTTAATACTAGTATAGCAAGGTTAGTATTTGTAACTTGCAACTCATGTAAGAAAAAAATTATTTTAATTTTATATAACTAACCACATGTGCTTTGGAGTCTTTGTTACTATTGATGGAAGGTGAGAAAACAACTTTCCCATTAAAAGGTTTTTTTCTTAACCTTTTAGTTTAAATCAGTCATATAGGGTCAAGAGGGTAGTGGGGTAATAATAGACTGTCAATACTAAACCTCAAATTCCCAATCATATTTTCCTCATTGAATTTCTCCTTTTCTGTTCCATCCAAGATGGTGCCAAGTAGTAGATGAGCAAGCATACTTATGGAGATGAGGGTGGGGCTATGGTCAGCCAGCAATTCTGTGCTTTTACTGGTCTCTCCTGTGATATGGCTGACACCTTCTAAAGCTGTGGTCCCTGTCTTTCTCTATAGCTGTAAGAACATCATACCATGAGACTGCTGTCCCAGAAACCACATTGATTCTTGATTTTCCCTCTTTATATTGCCACTTGAACAGAACTAAAGTAGGCAACTGCTTAAATAGAGGGAGATTCACACACAGAGAAGTGTAAAGGGAAAAAGTATATTAATATGTTTTAAAAATTGGCCTTGGCTGATATAGCTCAGTGGATGGAGTGCAGGCCTGTGAACCAAAGGGTTACAAGTTCAATTCCCAGTCACGGCACATGCCTGGGTTGCAGGCCAGGTCCCCAGTTTGTGGCACAGGCACCCAAGAGGCAACCACACATTGATATTTGTCTCCCTCTCTTTCTCTTTCCCTACCCCTCTCTCTAAAAATAAATAAATAAAAATTTTTAATAAAATAAAATAATAAAAGCTTTTGTCATTTCATATACTTGCACTCTGAACTATATACCCTGAGTTTATCAGAACTGATTCTGAAAATGTAAACTTAGAATAATCTGAAATTGCATTTGAAATGTAATCAAAGACCTTCACCCCACTTATCATATCAATAATATTTTATCCTGTGATGTGTGTGCACAAATATGTTTTGTGTTTTTTGCCTTTTAGACCATGTGGCCCTCTAGAACTTGTGTGATTTGTCTGCACAATTCCACTGCTATTGAATAATATGAGTTTTTACATGTAGGTTCTTGCAAAGTTGCTGAGTTCTACATCTTATCATACTGTCACTGCTTACATGATTTACACTCAGTCTAGTTGTTACCACTGGGCCTTGAATCTATCCAGAAAGGCTGACATGTAAGACAGCCTACAGGGCAGCCAAAATTTGTGAGGTTGACTAACTCTTTAGATGCCAGGTATCCCAGGCCAAGACAAACTCCAGCAGCTTTATATGGGTAATATTTTTCACTGGGTGAACTGCTGTTCAAGAATGTTTGTGGACATCCCTATCTTATTCCTGATCTTAATGGGAACATATCTAGTTTTTGCAAAGTCTGCTTTCACCACTCATTAAACACAGTACTGAAATCATAGCCAAAGTGGTCAGAAAAGAAAAAGAAATAAAAGGCATTCAAATTTCAGAGGAGGAAACACTGACATTTTTTCACAAACAACATCATATTGTACATAGAAAGCCCTAAAATACCAATTGTATATTTCACAGATCTAGAATATTTCAAAAATTTATATGAAACCAAAAAAGTCACAGAAGTCTTAGCTATCTTGAGAAAGAAGAACAAAATTAGAGGAACATGATACCTGATATCAAACTATACTAAAAGTGCTGGAATTAACACATTCTAGTACTGGCATGAGAACAGACACATATTTCAATGGAATAGAATAGAGAGCCCAGAAATTAATTGGTGCCTTTACGGTAAGTTAATATTTGACAAAAGAGGCAAGAATATACTTCAGAGTAAAGACAGTCTCTTCAATAAATGGTGTTAGGAGAACTGGACAGGCTGATGCCAAAAAAATGAAACTAGATCACCAACATACAGCATGTTCAAGAATAAACTCAAAATGGATGAAAGGTTTAAATATAAGTTGTGATAACATAAAAATCCCACAGGAAGACATAGGCAGTAAAATATCAGGTATCTTGGGTAGCAATATTTTTGCTGATATATCTCCAATGCAATGGAAACAAAGGTAAAATAAATAAATGGGCCTACAACTATTTAGAAAGCTTCTGCACCACTAAAGAAGCCATCATCAAAATGAAAAGAGAACCAACTGTATGGGAAAACATATTTGCCAGTGATAACACTGGACAAGGGTTTAATCTCCAAAATACATAAAGAACTTATACAACTCAATACCAGGAATACAAAAAATCCAATTAAAATATAGGCAAAGTACCTGAATAGATAATTCTCCAAGGAGGACATACAGATGGCCCCTAGACATATGAAAAAATGCTCAACATCACTAATCATCAGAGAGATGCAAATTAAAACCACAATATCACCTCATACCTGTCAAAACATCTATCATCAATAAATCAACAAAGAACAAGTGTTGGCAAGGATGTGGACAAAATGGAACCCTATACACTGTTGGTAGGAATGCAGGCTGGTACAGCCACCATGGGAAATAGTATGGAATTTCTTCAAAAAATTAAAAATGGAACTCTCTTTTGTCACAACAATTCCACTTCTGGGAATATATCCTAAGAATGCTGAAACAACAATTCAAAAGAATGTGTGCACTCTTATGTTAATTTCAGCATTATTTACAATAACCAAGATTTGGAAACAGCCCAAGTGCCCATCAGTAGATAGATGGATAAAAATACTATTGTACATCTACACAATGGAATACTACACAGAAATAAAAAAAGAAGAAATTCTTACCTTTGGGGACAGCATGGATGGAACTGGAGACTATTATGCTAAGTGAAATAAGCAAGTCAGTGAAAGGCAAATACCTTATGATCTCACTTATAACTAGAATCTGATGAATAAAATAAACTAACCAGCAAAATAGAACCAGAAGCATAGAAACATGAAACAGACTAACAGCTTTAAGAGGAGATGGTTGAAAGAAGGCAAAGGGATCATCCAAAGAACATATATGCATGACCTATGGACATGGACAATGAATGGGGACAGGCTGTGGGAGTGTGGGGTGGGCCAGGTGGAGGGGAGCAATGGGGGGGAAATTGGGGCAACTGTAAGAAAGAATGTTTGCAATGTTTTAGGCATTGGGTTACCTTTCACACACAGCAGGTATTGTGTTTTCTTCTCCAGACCTACTGTGGGCGTTAGAAAATCCCACCCTCATCTCTTTTTTTTATGTTTGTTTGTTTCCTTCCATATGTTCAGGCCAAATCTCTAAGTTTTTTAATTATTGTATTATATCTTGCTACTATATTTTATTATTTTATCTAAAAGGATTTTGTATTTTTTAGAAAGAGATTTTATTTCCTTATTCCTGATATCTAATCCCATCCTTCAGTCTGAGAACACTGCAGAGATGGGGCAAAACTGAACAGGAAAATATTCATATGAGGCAGGACTCAAAAAACCCCATAGAAATCTTCTGGAGGGCAGGTCACTTATAGAACAGGCTATCCCTGCTAGGTAAGAACCCACCCATTTCAATGTACCATCTGGCATTTTTATGAGAGGCTGCATGGGACTTCAGTAAAATTTTTAAAAGGCTCTCTATGTGTTTGCCCATTTCATGATGGGTGATATATGAACACACCTGCCCACACCATGCTGTATGGCAATTTTTGACACAAAACAGCATGAACTCCATACCCTACCTTTCTATTTACCCAATCTTGCCCTGAGTGACTTTTTTTTTTGTTTTCCTGGATAAAGAAAATCCTCAGAGGAAAACATCTTGCCAATGTGGAAGAGGTGAAACAAAACACAGCAGAAGCACTAAAAGGCATCAAAATTGATGAGTTCAAAACTGTTTTGAGCAGTGGAAAAACATCTCAATAAGTGTAATGCATTAAGTGGAGAGTACTTTGAAGGTGATTGAGGTTTAAACATGTGAGAATAAATACACAATTTTTTAATAAATTCCAGAGGCTTTTAGTCCCCTCCCTTATATAAATCACAGTGGACAAATCATTGTAAAAAGTATTCTGCTCTTTTTTGTGTTTATGGGCTAGTAAACTTAGGATTTGAACTAAAATTTACCATTTTCTTCCTTGAGCAAAACATACTTGAAGTGGATGCTCATATAAGGCAGATGTCCATACATGTGTATTAATAGACACCTTTGTTGCTTTTTTATACTGGGATTATGATGATGCAAGATTAATTATAACCTAACTGAAAGTTTATCTGTAACATTTAGACCATTCAGAGTCCTCAGATTTAGAGATGCTTATGCTATCTCAATACCGTTCACTGTATTATATTGCCAAAATGTGGAAGATTATGATTCCAATATCTCTACTAAGTGATCTAGCTAAAATAATCTAGACAGGAAATTATTGTGGGGAAGAACATTTGGACGATCCCACACACATCTGGCTATATAAACATGATTTAGTGTCTGTATTTGGTCATTTCTGTCATTAAAGTGTAATAAGCAGCAGTAGTGCCTTAGATTAATACTAAATAGGGAATCAGAAACCTCACTGTTACAGTTATACTCTGAATAGTTGCTCTTCTCCTTTCACGCCATGAGAAAAGCATATCCCAGCCTTCCTTTCAACTCTGATTACCTTGGACACTCTGCAATCTCTCTGGGATAGGTTCTGCAGAGAATTATGTATCTTCTCTACCTAAAACAAGGTCTAAAACAGAGCAATGTCAGTTTGGTCAGCTTCCCTATTCTGTTAATATTTTAAAACATTTCACAACAGAGATGGAAATTATGGAAGCTATTCTTTCTCCTTTTCTCTCCCCAAATGATGTTGACAATTAGTATTTTATTGATTTTTCTTTTTTGGTGTGTCTTTTTAGAAAATGCATCCAAATTACTTCTTTGTTCTGACAGAAAAACACAGAGCTCTGTAGACCAGATAAAGTAGAGAATCCATGACAACCCATGTCACCCCAATTTGACAAACGTCCAGCTTATCTACAAAGCATGCAAGTCTCTCAGGATCCACGTTTTTAGTAGCAAAAACAAAAATTGATGTTAGCACTAATGGCACGTAGAACTGTCACGATGCATCTGGCCCCAGTGCTGTGGGAGAGGCTGCGGACAGCACTATCACAGAGAGTTGGCTCATCTTTCTGCACACTTTCCTTCACAGCCTTAGGTTTGTGCTCAGTCTGATCCATTTCACTGGCCTAAGTGGCATTTTAATTAAACAATGCTCTGAGGCTGCATATTAATTAGAAAATAAAATTAGGGCATATTCCTAAGTAGAATTCAGCTTGTCTATTATAACAAACAAAGATAAATTTTAAATTTCAGTTTTCCAAGTCCTTCCTGTATTGATGTTCAATATTTAGTTGTCCAGAGATTTTAAACAGTACTGTTTTCTTGTATATATTCAATTAATTACATTTTAAATGACTGCTCCTTTAGAAAAATGACATCCATTGTGTGAATTCACTCCAAAATATACCCAATTGACAAATGTGTTGCTGATTTACTGCATTAGGATTATTTAAATCAATCGCAATTAATTATACCCGTGAAAAGTAAAAGCCTACAATTCTGAGCTCTTCAAAAATTACCTGAGGGTTTAGGTAGAGTAAAATATATGTACATTTCTCCTTGCAGCATACATCATAAATTATAATGAGGTAAATTAGTGAAATTATTTGTTTAAAGATTGGCTCTGCCTGAAACCATCAGCTCCACAGAGGTTGAGACATATCCCTGTGCCCTCACTGCCTCCCTCAAAGTAGATGAGCAATAAATATTTCTGGAATGAAATAAAAGTCTCATAAAATAGGCCACATTATGAGAGAAGCACTACGTAATGCCATCAGTGAAGAACTGCAAATTTCACACAGACTAATCTATCCAGATCTCATCAAGAACACTTTGAATCACAAAACTACAGAATACCCTGTTAAAAGCCAATCACTTCGGGGACATAAAAAGAAAACAGCAATCACAACAACCACCAAAACTATGGCAAAATGTGGCCATTTTCCTCAGCTGTTTTTCTTAAATGTTTAAAATCTTCATTGATAAGGGAAAGTTGAGAATTAAAGCAAAATGTTGATTTTTTTTCTTTCTCATAACCTATCCAGGTCTTCATCTAGACTCCCTGGAAAATGTTAGCTAGACAATTTTTAAAGCTTCTAGTTTTATCAATATTCATTTGAGTCGATAATTAAAATACAGGTACAGTTTTAATTTGAAAGATCTTTTATGAGCTATTTAGCTGTCAGTACTTGAACCCATTTAACTTCCCCAGTCGGAGCTCTATAATCTGCTTAGCAGCCAATAGAATAAACTGGCATCCTTGTAGGGGAAAATAAAACAATTTAAGGAAGAAGAATGCTTTCAGTCTCCATCCTCATATTCTGGACCTGACCTTTTGCCCAAGCTTTCCCTTCTACAAGCCTCTAGGTGAAGATTTCATCTACTACTTTATCTCTCTCTAATCGAGACCTTGTATTCTAAAGCCAAAGTGCATTCCTGGCCCCACAGGCAGCAAAACTCTGGTAGATAGGCCTTCCTTGAAGAAATACCTGTTTTCAGTTCCCAGGATTTTGTCAGGTCCTGCTGCAGTGCCTTTACGCCTTACACTCTCTTGACCAGGACAAATGCCCAAGATCTACTAGTTGTGTTGTGATTACCTAGAATGGCAGATTTCCAGAATGAATGGAATTCTCCTCTACAGCCACCATAACACCCAAAGTTTCTTTTCACAGAAGCCTCAGAAATGAACTCTAAGGTTGCTGTCAGTTTAAGAACAAGTGTCAGTTGGAGAGACTTTTACCAATTCTGTTCTCTCTGGAGACCTGGACCTTCCCTTATAAATTGTTAAATTATATATAGTCTGGCCTTAGGTCTAAATCACTAAAATTAATGTTTGCCCCGCCCCCTGACTATGAAAACTTTGTGTTTACGAGGGTCTTAAACTCCACAGACATGCAGGGTCTCCCGCGGCAGAAGGCATAATAACTGGTATAAAATAAGCTCAAGCTCCAGAAACTGGGATCCTGATGCCCAGCCAAGAAAGCATAACAAATTCTGCAGCACTATATAGTTTCTACCCTTTTGTAATTTAATAATATTTTTTCAATCCTTTTACCTCCTAGGTCTTTGTACAGTGAAATCCTAATCCTGGAATCTTCAGTCTCTCTAATGCTCATTGTTTTTGTTTTTTTTCTGAGTAGTTAGAATTTTGTATAGTTAGGCTCATTTGCTTTTGTTTGTATTCAATTTTAGGATTATTTCCCCCATGTTTTTTTTATTTAATTTTGTTTTTTTGAACAAAAGAATATTGACATAGTTTAAGAAAACATATTCTCAAAGAAGTCTCCTTCCCTTTTCTATCTCTTCCACTTGACTGTTTCATGCCTACCTCTTGTAGTTAAGCAATTCCTTTAATATCTGGCCCTCCTTGTGTATCTTTTTTTAAAAAATAACCATATGAGTGTTTTACTTTAGCAGTACATCTCACAAACCACTGTATACCTGGTCACAGAGATTTTTTTCTTAAACCTTGTTGCTATTTAGTACTATACTGTGTGCACATAACATGTCCATTTAACCAGTCATCCCTGGTTCAATATTTAGGTTGCTTCCATGGTTTTCTGTTAAAATAATACTACAGTGAATGACCTCATGCCCTGGCCTTTTTGTATTGTTGAAAATGAAACTTTACAGAAATTCTCAGAGCATAGATTATTGGATCAAAAGATAAAGTATGGCTGGTTGTGTTACTGCCATATTCCCTCAGTGAACTGTATTATGTTACCCACCCACCAGCCTTGCCTGACAGGGTCAGTTTCCCCACAACCTTGTCAAGCTTTTGAACTTTCACCAATCTGATAGGTGAGGCAAGATATCTCAATGTAGTTTTAATTTGTCTTTCTTCTGTGTTAGAGGAAGTATGGCATTTTTTCATGCTTAGGTGACATTTGTGTATATTTTGTGTGAACTTTCTATTCCTGTCTCGCATATTTTTCTATCAAGGTTTTAGTCATTATTTTTTGTTTCTTCTTTGCTTTTTAAGTTATTTTTTATGTAGGAGAGTAACACTTTATTATTGATACGATACAAATATGTTCTCTTAATTTGTCATTTATCTTTTAACAATGATTATGGTGTTTTGAACTTTACAAGGATCCTTTTTTGCTTTTATGTAGCCAAATATGTCAAGTTTGAGTTATGATACAAAAGCCTTTCTCACACCCAGTTTACAAAGAAATTTATCATTAGGACTCATATCGTTTCATTTGTTTCTTATCCATTTGAAGTATGGTAAATTGACTAAAAATCTGTCTACTTAACGTTTTTACCTCCCCTGAGACCAATTTGCATGAATTATATTTTCTTAAGAAATTATGCATTTCATTTAGATTTTCAATTTTGCAGGCATAGGTGTATACAAAGTATTTTATTATTTTAATGATTTCTACCATTTTGTCATTTCTAACTTTGTTATATGTAACATCTCTTTTAATCTTAAATTATTATTTGTCGGTTTTTACCAAGATACAGCATTTTGATATAATATTATATTTCCATTTTCTACCACATGAATTTTTGCTTTTATCATTTGTATTTCTTGTGTGTATGTGTCTAGAGGGATTGCTTTACTCTTTCTTTTCCACCTTTTTGAAGTGGAAATTCACATTCATTGTTGCTGTTCTTCCACACATATAAATGCTATAAAATTTCTTCTGGTCACTGTTTTACTTGTGTCTTACTGATTCTGTTACTGAGTGTTTTTGTTCATTACTTTTAGAAATTCTGCAATTTCAGTTTACATTTCTTCTTTGACATAATAGTTGTTTAGAGTTTTCAATTTCTAGATTAAATTTCCTTTGATAATGACTTTGCTATTAATGTCTAGATTTTATTGCATTATGGTCAGATATTGTTTGTATTATTTCTGCTTTGTGGAATTTATTGAGACCATTTTACAATCTAATATATAAATAATTTTGGAGAATGTCCAATGTACTTCCAAAGAATATACATTCTTTATTACTGGAGTACAAAACTAGAAAAAGAGGTGGAGGTGGGAGGAAGAACCAAAGATTTGCCTCATTATTTATGCTATATTTAGTTCTACCATATTCATAACTTTGTCAGCTTGAACTATCCTAGACTGAGTACAGTCTTAAATGTTATTAGTGTATCTCTATTTCTCCTTGCAACTCCTGTATTTTCTGTTTTGTAAAGATGGTTTGTATTATTTGATATACAGATATTGATGTTGTATTTTGTGACTTTTATTGTTATAAAGTAAAATTTTTTGCCTAGTTAGTGCTTTTGAACTGAATTCTGCAATCTGATAGCAGGACTGTAATCCTTGTTTTCTTTTTGTTTCTTTTATTTTCTATTTGTCAGATACAGCTTTGCTCAGCCCTTTATTTTTAGCCTTTCTGAGTCACTTTGCTGAAACATGTCTTCTTTACAGCATAGAGTTAGATTTTTCTTCATGAGCTAATTAGAAAACGTTAAGCATTCATTTCTATGTTTTGTTTTAGCTCTGTCATATTATTGTATGTTATATTTATTAATCATATCATATTGTATTGCCTGTTTCTTTGTCTAAGCAATCTGTTTTCCTTGGGGCTATTTGTTTGTTTTGGGTATTTAGAGCAGTTTGTATTTGTGTTCTAATGTTTGACTTTACACTGACACCTTTTATAAGGTCCTGATTCAGGTATTAGCTTTAAATGATATTCAGGGACACCCACTTATATATTACCTAAGCAGCAATTAATGAGATCATTGGTCATTCTCTTGGTTTTCTTCCCTTTTTTAATTGCATTATTTCAACAGTGTTTAAACATATATTTTCATTATTATTCCAACCTTTGTTTCCACCTATGTTCTACACTTAGAGCTAAAATTAAATGTGTTGAATGGTACTCTTAGTTCTTCACTCGTCTCTTGAATAAGGTTGGTTTAATTATACAGTTACCTCAGGAAGTGTCTTTGGATACTGTATTCCCCACGTTCTTGCATAATGTAAACTCTGGGGGTGTGTGAGTGTGTGTGTGTGTCTTGGTACTTGAAAGACAGATTGGTTGGATATAAAATGCTTGGCTCACTTTTTCTTTGAGATTCTTTAAAAGGCTGTTTCACCACTATCTAGTTGTGTATGTTGTTCCTGAGGTGTGAAACTGTTGCCAGAGGAAATAGGGTCTTCTAAGTGTCACTGGAAAGGAATTTTGGAGACATGTGCAAAGAAGGATTTGAGCTGTAGTAGCAAAATCAAAGGAAGAATGGAAGAGGCGAGGTCACAGCAAAGGGAATAAGCCTAAACTGGTCTGCCTAGACTCAGGAAAGGAAGTCATAGTAACAAAAAGAGTCCTTAAAGCCCACTTCTCCCCTGATTGCAAGTCTTGTGGGCACCTTAGAGTCTATGAGGAAAGAAGGAAAAAGTACTGCTTGAAAGAAAGAAAAGTGAGCAGGCCACAGATGTCTTTGGAAAGTCTGCCGCACTCCACGAGGCTCTTCCCCGGTGGGTCCAGCAGCAGAAGCTGGCTGATGTTGTCTGTCTGCCTCCAGGTACACCATGCCCAATGCCTCATCCCGGACCAGGTGGTTCATCTTCCTCTTTGTGAGAAAGAAGTCCAGGCCCACACCTGTGCCCGCTAGTCCCAGAAGGATCAGGACCCAGAGAAGCAGTGCCATCACCGACAGCCCCATTGTCCAGCTCAGTCTCTGCTCCTAGCTGGCAATAAAATTCTTAGCTATGTGACCTTGGGCAAATTACTTAACTTCTCTGTGCCTCATTTCCCCATATGCACATCCATAGCCAAGGCTAAATGGCACTGGGCCACACAGATCTCCCTGCCTGTCCCCAGCCGCCCCCCCCAAGATGGGCCTTTGCTACGCTTTAATATTTCCTTGGGTTTAGGAAAGAGACAGGCCTTCTTTCAAACTACCCAATTTCTTTCCTGGCTTTTCCCAAGGCTGCGTTATTGCCTCTTCCTATCCAATTCCTTTCCTGGATTTTCTGGGGTTTTCTTCCTTTATCCCAGGAGTGTCAAACTCATTTTCACCAGGGGCCACACCAGCCTCACAGTTACCTTCAAAGAAATGTTACTACTCCTTAACTAGGGGCAAGGAGCTCAGTGCTGCTGCCAGGTGGAAACAAAGTACTGGCTGGAATAAACAAAGTAGAGGGCCAGATTCAGCCCATGGGCATTGTGTTTGCCAACTGTGCCTTATCCTATCCAGTCTTTTTACCATATTTTCCAAGGGTAGTCTCTTCCCTCTTTATGGTTGCCATTTGGCTCCTACAGCACATGTCTCATAGTTCTGCTTCCTCATTTGGCTTCTACTGCATGTGCACTTCGTAAAAGAACTCTCCTGTGCCCTTTTCTCCCTCCCTGAGGTTAATTGAATTGGGTGGACTCCTCCTCTGGGTTTGTAAGAGACTGTAAAGCTGCCTCTTCCTGCTCAAATAGGCTGGTTTTGTTTTCTCCCTTTGTTTGTCCCTTTTATTAATTACTAACTAACTGCCTGCAATAACAAATGAAATGGGGGGGGGGGGGTGTTCCATTATAAGGAACTTATCTTTTAGCCAGTTTTTTCCTCTTTTAAGTCTGTATTTTTGAATTGACCACTTTGAGATAATGTTCCAAATAATTGGAAAGCCCTTTCAGTATATGGATGTAGTTACTTTATTTCTGGAAAAAAGTTTTTGGATTATCGTTTTAAACATTAGTTCTATTATTTTCTTCTTCAGGTATTCCAATTATACATATACTGGATTATCCTTGCCTATCTTCTATTTTAATAGCTTTTTTACAATTCTTTTTACATTTCATTTCGTTCTTTTGGCCATTGCCATCTCTTTCCTAAATGGTCCTAATTTTATTTCCAATTGAATCTATCATCTCTTGAGTACCTTGTAATTTAGTTTTGATTTCAAAGATTCTTTTTATTATCAATTCTCCTTAATTATCTTTCCGTTCTTTGTCCATTTCTGTTCAGAACTTTTAAATTTCTGATATAAAATTTGTTACATATTCATAAGTACTTGTTTCAAAATATCTTGAGAATTCATTATTTTCTCAATTTTGTTTTTGTTTGTGTTTATTGTGAGAGAGGATGACAAATTTCATTAGTTGTATTATTTTGATTCTTATTCCTGATTCCTTATAGTAACATTGTATGAATACTATCTGCTGTTTTCTATTAATTTTGAAAAATATTTTCCCTAGACCATCAATAACAGTTTCATATAAGCAAAAATGAAAGATTTTGGTGGATTACTACATTCTTAGTTCATGAGCACCCTCTTCTGTTTCTTTTGTGAATTACTGATTCTTTAATGGATGACATCCTTTTTCTCAGAGAGTACTTGGTATGTCTTACAATCTTAAGACTCTCTTGTTTCTGCAGATGCTGAATTTCTTCCTCATGCTTTTTTTTCTGGTCATAACCAAATTTCCAAGGGCCATTATTTCCATTAACATCATCTCCTTCTTGTTATGAAGCAGTGCCTTTCTAAGGCTCCACCTCTGATTCTGCTGATTCCCCAGTAGTTGTATTCTGATCAACGGGTCTCAGCATTTTCTCCCACTTCGAATGGAAATTTTTCTTTCTGAGGATGATTTTGTCTGTTTTTCCAACCCAGGCTTTTGTCTCTCTCCTCCCTTTTCAGCATACTCACCACCATTTCTGAGCCAGAATAAGCCCCCAAGTTGGCCCTGCTAGATTGGGGCATTTATGTCTCCGTTTACATATAACTTTTTAACTTCATGGTATTTTCTTTCTCCTAATTATGTTGTAGGCATGGGTTATTGGTGGTTTTTATGGTTTTTCAGGGTAACTAAAGAGGTTAAAACTTTATAATATTGAGGCTTAATATCTTTCAATAAGTTATTTTAAGTGGATGTTGATAATAAATAGGTCAGTGGATGGATTAACATAAACTCATAAAAGTTAAGAGAAACTGGAGATGTATATTTTGAAATCCTAAGCATGTAGTTTCTTCCTAAATCTTTCTTTATATCCAGAGCTCTAGAAATTTTTTTAATAACCTACAACATTCATCACTTTTTGATCTTTTAATGCAGCTTAAAAACAGACCAAATACGGCTCTCTAAGTCTTTACCAGAAAATATCCTCTTCTGTGCCATGCCTTCCTATTACTACTTCTTCTCCTTTCTTTTATCATCATTCAGGAACATGCTTATTGCTTTTAGACAGAGGGGAAGGGAGGAAGAGAAAGACAGAAACATTGATCTATTGCCTCTTGTACAAGCCTGACTAGGGATTGAACCTGCAACCTATGCATGTGCCCTGACCAGGAATCAAACCTGCAACCTTTTAGTTTATGGGACATGCTCCAACCAGCTGAGCCACCCCAGCCACTTCTTTTCACCATCTCAAATAGATTACTCTGTCATGTTTAAGTTAGCATTTCAACAGCTCACATCTATATTTGACAGCTTTTTTTACAGGTAGGAAAGGGCCCCTGAATGCCCAAAACATTATTGAGTACACATTTGTTTGTGTGCCAATATCTGCTAAGATAACTTGTACATTTTCTACTCAACTTTGGTAAGTTACATTAAAGAATAAATTTATTTGGAATTTTTTGTGCAATTATAATTTTTTGAAAAGAATTTATTCTTTTTAAAAATATGCTTTATTGATTATGCTATTACAGTTGTCCCAATTTTCCCCTTTGCTCCCCTCTTCCCAGTACTCCGCTTCTCTCCAGCAATCCTCTCCTTTAGTTCATGTCCATGGATTGTGCATATAAATTCTTTGCCTTCTCCATTTCCTATACTATTCCTGACATTCCCCTGTTTATTTTGTACCTACCAATTATGCTTCTTAATCCCTGTACCTTTTCTCCCATTCTTCCCTTCCCCTTCCTAGCTGATAATCCTCAACATGGTCTCCATATCTATGATTCTGCTCCTGTTCTGGTTGTTTGCTTAGTTTGCTTCTTTCTTTCTTTTTTTTAGATTTACTTGTTGATAGTTGTGAATTTGTTGCCATTTTAATGTTCATAGTTTTGATCTTCTTTTTGTTAAATAAGTCCTTTTAACGTTTCATGCAATAATGGCTTGGTAATGATGAACTCCTTTAGCTTGACTTAGTCTGGGAAGTACCTTCCATTCTAAATGATAGCTTTGCTGGATAGAGTAATCTAAGTTGTAGGTCCTTGTTTTTCATCACTTCTTGCCAGTCCCCTTTAGTCTGCAAAGTTACTTTTGAGAGGGATAGGCTTGTGGGAGCTCTTTTGTAAGTGATATTATGCTTTTCTCTTGCTGCTTTTAAGATTCTTTCTGTGCCTTTAACCTTTGGCATTTTTATAATGATGTGTCTTAATATGGTCCTTTTTGGGTCCAACTTATTTGGAGCTCTCTGTGCTTCCTGGATTTCTATGTCTATTTCCTTCACTAAATTTAAGGACGTATTTTTTCATTATTTTTCAAATAAGTTTTCAATTTCTTGCTCTTTTTCTTCTCCTTCTGGCACCCCCATAATTCAGATGTTGGCACATTTAAATTTGTCCCAGAGGTTCCTAGGCCAATCCTCATTTTCTTAGTTGTTTTTTCTTCTTGCTGTTGTGATTGAATGCTTTTTCCTTCCTTGTATTCCAAATCATTAATTTGATTCTTGACTTCATCCTCTCCACTGTTGGCTACCTGTAGATTTTTCTTTATTTCACTTAGTGTAAACTTCATTTCTTCCCTTATGTTTTTGCCATACTCAATGAGTTCTTTGAGCATCCTGATCTCCAGTGTTTTGAACTCTGTATCCGATAGGTTGGTTATCTCTGTTTTGTTTAGTTGTTTTGGGGGGTTCTGTTGTGTTCTTTCATTTGGGCCATAAGTCTTTGTTTCCTCATTTCAGCAGCCTCCCTGTTTTTTTTTTTTTCTGTGTATTAGAGCAGCTTTGACTCCCTATCTTATAAAAGGTACATGTAAATTGTGTGGGGCAGAGTCGTAAGTAATCACCAGGGCAGGGCAACCTTTGTGGCTCTGTATGCAGGGAGGGCTCAGAGAGGGGAAAATGTCACTGCCTGACTTCTGGGGGTTTGCCCGGCACTTGCCCCATTTCCAGTCAGTTCACCCACTTCCCATATGTGACTGGCACCCATCCAGCTGTTGCCTGGTTGGTGAAGCCCAGTGTGGGTGGGTTTGCATATGTTCTAAGTTCATGTGTTCCCTTTAAACAAACTTTCCTGAAAAATCTAGCAGTTTCTTCTGGCCCAACCCACACTGGATTTTACAGCCAGAAATTATGGGAATCTATCTTCCTGGTACTAGAACCCTGGGCTGTGCCTAGGATGGGATCACTCGCTCCCAAGGTATCCCTCACAATTTTTATCCACTATACCTGAGTATGTGAATGCCCATGCTGCTACCGCCACCACTGCTGCCATCACCTCTCTGTGCCACACTGAGTCACCACACCTCTCCACCCATCTCCATGACTCCACCCTTCTTACCTGTCTTGATGAATGTGGCTTCTTTAAATCTTTAGTTGTCAGACATCCATACAGCTCGATTTTCTGACAGTTCTGGTTATTATTTGTGTTGAGATATAGTTGTTATGTGGTTATGCAAGGAGGTGAAGCATGTCTACCCGCACTTCTATCTTGACCAGAAGTCTGCAACTGTATTTTTTTAACTGAGAAAAAGTCCATGAAATCATGGTCAATAATTTAAAAATGCACTCTAATACTGTGGTGATGAAATACTCAGGCTGAATCCACATAGTAACATGAATTAAATGTCAGCACTGTAAAATACAGCTCAGCTAGTTCTTTCCACTGTCAAAATAGTAAAGCTCCTACCTGCTCATGAACGAAGACCTCACAGCCTGTATTTTCATGAAATCAAGTGGGTGAGTGCTGTTCCATGTAGGCTGTCCCTGAAGATGGTAGACCATAATTAAACCTTTTCTATTTCAACTGTAGGTTGCATAGTTTGTTGGGTTTGATTGTTTATTTTCCTACTGAATGAAATAATATTCTCTGGTAAAGAGGAGCAAATTTGAATCTTGATACACAGAAAAAAGTCTAGAAGGATATACTCTCAACTTTATGTATGGAAATAAGACTGTGATTAGCTCATCAATATTGTATGGATTTTATTAAAAACAAGAATGTATGCAGAATTTACTTTCATAATTATGACTGCATTTTGAATAAAGGAAAAGAGAGGCAAAGATATAACAAAGTTTATCAATAAGAAAAACAGACTTCTTGCATTTTTTACTCTTCCACAGCATCCTTTTCTTCCTTCTTTTTCTTTCATTCTACAAATGTGTTTCTTGTGAAAACTCACACTCCTTAGGACTACTTGGGAATAAAAGTTATATAACATTTCCAGAAAAATTTAGTTCTATTTTTTGATTTGTATAATATATATAGTGAAAGTCTAATAAAGATTAAAGGAAAATATTTTAAGTATTAACTATGACCATATTATGTACTATACAGTATATTATTCAACCTAAGGAAACATTGTATGTTTCTTACATTCTTTTGCAATGCCATTACCTCTTAAAAAAAAAAAGCCTTAATTAAAAATTAAAACTGGTCCAAATAAAATAATACAAAGTTAAAGGAAATGATCACCGCTTCTGGTCCCTTTTCCTCTCCAATATCTTACTATTTCTATGCTTCCTAAATTAGTCTGCTTTCCTGGCCTTAAAGAGAATTGTAAGCTGCCCACCAGGATAGGCTTGCACACAACTTTTTATGAATTGACATAATTCATTCCATAGCCTGTACAAGACACTGCCTCTCAGAAAAGGAAATAACCCTCATCCCAGATTTGGAACTCATTATTATTTCAAAGATTTTATTTATTTTTAGAGAGAGAGAAAGGGAGGGAGAAAGACAGGGATAGAAACATTGATGTGTAAGAGCAACATCAATCAGTTGCCTTTCACATGCCCCTACTGGAGACCTGGCTCACAAACCAGGCATATGCCCTGACTGGGAATCAAACCAGCAACCTTCCGGTTCACAGGACGACACCCAACCCACTGAGCTACACTAGTCAGGGTGAAAATCATATTATTGAATCTGTATTTTCTAGGATTCAGGATGCACTAACTCTTAAACATGAATGTGGTATTTATCTAGGTTTTCTAGCAGAAATATAGACAACAGAAAAAAAAGATGACATAAAATTAAAAGTCACTTTCTTAGAAAAGTCTATAGGATAAATCAACATAAGATAAAAGAATATAAATGCAAAAACTCTGCATTCACATTTTGTTTAAAAATTTAACACTATCCAAATGAATTCAGTGTTTTATGTTTCTGATTGAATATTAATAAAGTGTGAGTAGAAATCGTCTAATTAATAGTGAGAGTTGGTAAAATAGCTTTTTCAGCATTTTTATTTTGAAATTATTTTAGGTTTCAAGAAAATTGCAAAACTAGTACAAAGTATTTTTATATACCTTTAGCCTAGCTTCCCCTAATGTTAACATTTTTATAAATACAATTATTGAAACCAGGAAATTAACATTCATAGAGGGTCTATATGAATAGTCTATATTATAGAGTATTAACTAATGTAAAAGACTTATTTGAATTTTGCCAGTTGTATCACTAACGTTCCTTTTCTGACCCAGTACCTAATCCAGAATCCTACAGTGCATTTAGTCTTCCTGTTTATGTAGTTTCCTCCACTTTGTGACATTACCTCAGTCTTTCTATTTTATGACTTTGACCCTATTGAAGAGTACTGACAAGTTATGTTATAGACTGTCACAGGTGTGGCCCTATATTTACCAAAGGGCACAACCCCCATCCATACAGAATTATTCCGTGGGTATGTTTTTAACCTGAGGGCAGCCATCACATTGATCTACCAGGTCAACCACTTGGATCTATTTTGAAGAAAATGAACTGGATTAATGAATTCTTGGGAGGATTTGGGATACAGAATTGGAAAACTGAGAGATCAAAGGAGTAATGGCAGTGTTTGAGGTAAAAAGTAACCATCAAGTTTGGGCCAACGATTGCAGGACATACACAAGATGAGCAACAAGAGCAGCCAGTCAATAAAGAGAAAGAAATACAGACACAGAGATAAAGGATGTAGTTTAAAAGACAAAAAAGTAAGACAGACAGAAGGAGTCCTTCTGAGATATCCTGAGTAAGTGTATCCTACATTCTTTACAGCTTTCCTGTACTTGGGTCCCATTTTCATAAGACACACTGTCCTTGTACTCTATAAACTTCCCAGTTGCAGCCTGAAAACTGTTATTTGTGAGTTACCATGAAGGAATCTTTATTTCCTGTGATGACAGTGGAGCTAACAAACAAACAAATAAAATTTGGAAAGAAAAAGTAAATACAAAACGTAGCATAGTAGCTGTCGCAGAATCCAGGCAGTATAGGATACCTACTTAGTCTGTTGATTCTTTCACAGTTTTACAAAGTTTATATGACTGGTACAAATTAATCTAGACATTTATACAGACTTCTGCAGAAGGGATCACTGCAGGAATACCTACTCATTGAATTTGCTCCATGGTTCCATGGCCTGGGGGAAAAAAACTCAATTAAAAACAGTTCTTAGCCCTGGCTGGCGTGGGCTCAGTGGACTGAGTGCCGGCCTGTGAACCTAAAGGTCACCGAGTTCGATTTCCAGTTGAGACACGCCTGGGTCCCCAGTGGGGGGTGTGCAAGAGGCAACCAAATGATGTATCTCTTGCACATTAGTGTTTTTCTCCCTTTCCTTCTCCCTCACTTCCCCTGCCTCTAAAATATAAATAAAATATTTTAACACATTTCTTAATGCAGCATTAACCTTGCTAATCTCGTGTTTATTTTTCCCTTTGCACATAATATATGTCATTCATTCATCGGTGTGACCTTAATCATCTGTAAATTTGTCCTGTATTGTTAAATAAAATATTCTAAGTAACCTAGGACCCAAAAGTGCCAAGATACATGCTTGTCTGATTAAGCAAATAGTATAACACTGGAAATTATTTTTTTCATTTGTTAATTTTATTTTTAAAAGAAGCAATTGGTTTTTAAAAATCAATTCAAGACCAAATAGTTAACTTTTTACAGTGAAAGATGATTCTTAATTATTCACCATCTAAATGCACCTGTAATCTTAAATCTTGAAGGTACATATAAGCTTATAACCTTAAAGAGTTTATTTTTGACTTGTCTTTTTATGAGTGAAGAAAAACTTGTGTTTTTATATTATCATTCTAGCCTAGACCTTTCTTTGTTGCTCAAGAAGAGTGTCATCAAAGGGAATAGCCATACCCCTTGCACATACACATGCACATGCAGATAAACACATGTGTGTATACACATGAATGTACATACATATAAATGCACAGACATATATAATGAATACACACACACCTTTTAAAATATTGGCTGTAGATTTTTATACTCGTTCTGCCACACTTACAAATGAAGATATATATATGTATGTGTTACTGGTTTCTTGTAACATTCATCTATCAATCTCTTATAAATATTTAAAATGAAATAAATGGCAGCTTTTTGTAACAAAAAGTTAGAGCTATAGTGTATTATTTTGTCTCAAAGTGTGAGTTAAGGACCACTAATAGTTTATTTTAAAGTACAAGTGCTTATGACATAATTTTCAGCACAAATTATTGGTGTATTTTGGAAATATGAAGCAAGCAGGCAAATGAACACAATATATTAATATCATATGAAAAAAGATTTCCCCTAAATTCTGATGAATACTGCATGGTGACAAGGAGAAAGGGTTATAAATAAATGTTTGTGGACTTTTGGTGTTGTAAATCTGCAAAGATGAAGAATCAATGAAATCTGTATTTATAGGGTACGTTGTTTAGAATTAGTAATTTACTCAAAAAAGAACCAAAGATAAGGAGTATGTGAAGGAATGGTTTATATTATAAAAGATAATTTTGAAAATTGGACCATAAAATGCTTCCATATAACAACACCATTAAGAAGTAAAACTAGTATCCATAACATTAACAATATTAAGCTCTTATTCCATGTTGTTAAGTATGATTATTTTGTGTGGTATTCCTGAAATTATATTAAATCTATCTAAATATGAATCTATATATTCAGTCACATTAATAATACATATCCATAATATTGGTTGCTGTGCTCTGTATATTCTTTTACTTTAGTAAAAGCCACTCTGCTGCTTGTAAAAGGCACGTTAGATATTTGTCAAGTGGAATCTTCATTTTAATAGCCAGATTTTCCAGTAGTTTGAAGGATTTGGTGTAAACCATGGGTATAGTTACTCTACTTTATCTTAAATGTTATTTATCCCGTGTTAAATAGTGCCTAACTTGATAGTTATCAAACTAACTTGGTTTTTAGTTATCAAACTAAATTGGTTAAGATTGCTGGAACCAGAGTACGAGGATTTCGAATGCCAAGTTTAATTGTTAGGGTTAAATGAATTAGTACATGGAAATTCATCAGTGTCTGGACCATAGTAAATACCCAGTAAAAGTGTGCTCTGGTTATCATTGTGAAAGAAAAATTTCTTAAAGTACTTGACAGTTTGGTGTTATAATTTTATTAAGATAGAACAACTCAAAGGATGAGTAAGCAAAATCATAGCCTAGACATTATATTTAAAAGAAAAAAAGAAACACTAGAAAATTTCCTTCAGTATTTAAGCTAAGCTCTAAAGATAGAAGCCATAAAGAAAAACAATGATAAACTTACCAAATAAAATTTACAATTTCTTGTGTTACAAAAATGTTCAACAAAATTATAATCTAAACAAACTCTTAACATAAATGCAACATATGTGATAAAGAATTAATATCCTTAATTAGTAAAGATCTTATGAATTAATAAAAATGCACAAAAGAAAAACTAATTGTCCAAGGGTGGACAAATGAAAATGTTCAAACTAGACATCCAAGAAAGGTAAATTAAAACAGGTATGAGCTGCCATTTTAAAATCAATTTCATTGATTTTCAAATAATGATACATAATACTTTATCTGCATATCCAAAATTCAAAAGCTCTAAAAACTACCTTTTGTAACCCATTTGCCAGTGAAATGTAACTCACCTGGACACACTGGCAGCAAACCCATGCTAACTCATATGAAGTAGTTCTTATTTGTGTCTCTCAGTGTGAATCATATAACTTTGGCTACATAAATACTCATGTGTTTGATTATAAAGTACTTTCCCCAGCCCTACTTGGAGTGCTATAGATCAGAAAGCATTTGTATCATGTTAACTTTCTTAAATTAGAAAAATGCTGAATTCCAAAACCTGACCATCTCTAAAAGTTTTGGATAGGGAATTGTGGACCTGTGTTTAATTTGATGGTACAGAGGAACAAAGTCACTCCGTAAGATTATAAACTGGTTCTCTTCTGTGAGTGTGCAGGTAGTAATCTGGCTGTATATCAAAAGCCATAAAAGGGTACATGCATTTTAATCCAGAACCCCACTCTAGAAATTTGTCATTACTACATTACCTAGGAAAATGATGGAAGTTTAGGTTTATTAAATCCAACACAGATGATAGATAATAAGTTAAAACTGGAACGTCCCAGTGGGTTAATCATAGAAGATTGCTGGGATTACAAAAACTCCGGCCATACTGTGCCCCTTTAGGTGATACTGCTCAGGAACACTTATTTATGTTGAAAGATGCCCTTGATGTTTTGTTAAGTAGATGTACGCTATAACAATAATATGTGCCATAAGCTCTAATTTCTTAAAAATATTATTTGTGTATGCAGATGTATATATATGTAAGCATATATACTATATTTTGCCATGTATAATGCTCACTTTTTTGTCTAAAATTTTGAGGGAAAAACAAGAACATGTCTTATACATGGGTATAATAATGAGTATGTATAATGTACACAAAACCTGGGTGTGTATTATACACAGCAAAATATGGTATATGTATACACATATACATATAGAGAAAGAATATTTACCAAAACATTAACAGTGGTTACCTCTGGATGGAGGAATTGCAAGTGATTCTAATTTTTTATAACTGTACTTTGTCTAAGTAAACATGTGTTACTACTATAAAATAACACTTTTAAATTATATTTAAATATATTATTTAGAGTATGCCAATATTTACTTAGATTTCAAATTCTATATACATAAAATTAATATCCATCAAGAAAAATATAATGTTCTTTATATTAAGGAATTAGTAATTATAAGGACCGCGTGTCATGAAGCAAAGCCTGGTTTTCAAACAGCATATTTTTGCATATAGTAGCATTCATAGCATTGTTGACATTTTAAATGTGTGTGTATTAAAATTACCCATAAAGAATTGGAAATATGAACCATATTGTCAAGGAAAATGCATTCAGAATTTTAGACTTTATAAAAAATATGCCCGAAAGAACATTGGCAGTATTCAAAACTGACCCATGTGGAGAGAACAGCAAGCTAACCATCTTGAATAGAGGACTATCAACTGAGAATTTATAATGTCTATTGTTACATTCTTCAGAAAAAAATTGCTATCCTAGGAAATATATTTTGAAAATATGATCTTTATCCTGAAACAATCCCTTCAACTGTACACATAAATAAGAAAGCTGTGTGCACTTTCAGGAAAGCAGTTTGCCTTCAGTATTGCCTTGAGTGGCGACAACTTGATGACGCACAGTCCCGCTGGCTGGCGTGGGATAAACAGCCAGGCCCCACAGTGTGTCTGCACAGAAGAGAGCTCCGGGTTCTAACTGCCGATTCTCAAGCTGGTGCTTCTGATAGTTCCTACAATATGTGTTTGAAATTTGGTGCTGACACTGAATGCTTTGCTCCACTTTGGTAGACTATTTCTGCGATCCACGAACAATTAAATAATATTGCTTTTTATTAGAAATTGTGATGTCTTTTACTTATTTACTGAAAGAAATAACTTTTTATTTTTCAGAGCTTCCATATGGCTGGGAAAAAATCGATGATCCCATATATGGCACTTATTATGTTGAGTAAGTCTCTAAGTGTGATATTAACTTCTTATTAATATGTTGTGAAATTGTGTTAGTATTTCATTTACTGAGCATGTGTGGCTAACCCTCCCTTTATTTCCCTTTCATCTTACTTGGAAGTATCCACGAAGGCTCTAGCAACACTAGCCAGCTGTCTCTTGCCTCTTCCAACCTGCTAATTTGTCATTCCTTTTCTTTGACTCAAGATTCGAAAACACCATTTGGAAAAGTGTGTTTCACATTGTCCTCTAAATGAGTGATAATTAAAGATATTAAAGTAAATACACTTCATTTTCCCATCAAAATTTTGGGAGCTGACTCTGGGGTGTAAAAAGACATGTTCTAATAAACCAAATTTCAAAGGCAATTAAATTAAGCAGCCATACTTTCCAGTCGAATGATGAAATAAATTTTAGACATATTTTCACTTTTCAGATCCCATTTCAAATCAATAGTATTCTCCCTGTAGATTTGGATTTCTATTTTATTGGAAGTTGAATTGCCTTAATGCATCTTAGCATAATATAAGTTATTTCCTCTATGGACCCCTTTATTCCAAATAAAGCCCCTATTAAGGATTAAATTATATACATATTTTTCTTAGGCAAATTAAGCAATATTCATAATTTTCAAAAGTTAAATATGTGATTTATTTTTCCAGAATCCCCTTTTTTCATTGAAAATGTTTCTATTATATATTGTGTAATGTGATTTATGTTGTTTGGTGAATAACAAAGCCTACATTTTCCTTATGGGAAGTGTTAATGTATTTCCCAAGAAGTGCAGAGATTGGAAAACAAAAGACATTCATATTATTTATCAAGATCAGACTCTGTTTTCTCCAATCATATTCTGTTTTACAGTAATAATCAGATGGTCAAGGGTTACAAGATTGATAGATTTGTTGCTAAATTGTTTTTGTAACCATATTTAAACAGTTCCTGGGCTTTTACTAAGCATCAAGCCCTTCTTTGTGCTGGGGAGGTACGGATGAGGAAGAGCCGGCTGCTCCCTGCCCTTGAGCATCTTCCTTATCACCACTTGTCTTGAATACTTTGACCCACCATTTTCATTTGGAAAAGCTCCTTCTTTGGTACCATAGTCAGCCATTTCCAGGCAACGTGAATTTACCTCATTTGTCACGTGCAATCTTCTAACATAGTCTCTAATGTTCCAATGCCATGCGGATGCTCAATAAATGCAAAAAGTAAGATGAATACATGGAGGTATCTCTAACTGCAACAATGAAGGGAAATCACTTCTAGAGAATTATAGGGCCCCCAAGTTCTACTACATTGCTAACCAATTAAAAATACAAATATTTTAATAGTAATATACCTGCAGTTCTTGGATAAAATTAGCAGCATTGAATGTTTCCAATAAAAGCTAGCTTATCTTAAATCACTGAATCAGACTGTATTGTGCCAGAGCTTTTTACATATAAAATCCAAGGCAATAGCATATAATGAAAGAAAACTGAGATATCTACCATGCCAGCTCTCATCTTACACACTTCCTTACTGAATTCATAGAGTGAAGAATCTTTTCCTTAGTTCAGATATTGGAAAACTCCATAAAAAGCCAGATTAATATTTAGGGAGGGGCAGAAGGCACATGGCTTCTGTCACAATTACTTGATTCAGCCATTGTAGCTTGAAAGCAACCATAAATGTCACTGAAATGAATGGGCACAGCTATGTTTCAATAAAAATTTATTTGCAAAAACAGCCAGCTGGCTGAATTTGACCTACAGAACATAGTTTACTGACCCCTCCCTTATTCTACTTCTTCAGATTGTTCTTCCATGTCCTCAGCTCCTTTTGAGCTGACATCCAATGTGGGAAACAGTATTTAACTCAAACCTTTCTTCTCTGCTCTAATTATCTATCACAGAAGTGAAACAGCCACATATCAGAAAGCAATGCTTCCTACTTTGTTGATCATTGAGGTGTGTGTTCTTCAAGATATGATGCTGGCTTGTAGTTAATTATTGACCTGGTTATTGACTCTACAAGAAAATCGCCCTCATTATAGCTATACTAGGATGGTTATACTAAGATAATTATCCTTTTATTTGTTTTTGCTTAAATTATATTTCCCTTTACATTTCTCCACATCATTTTTTATATATTACCATCATAATTGGAAAGTTATTTATAAGTTAATTAGTCATGTCCTATATTCGATAAGATTAACATTTAATCATTTTATTTTTTAAAATTTTTAAAGGTTTTATTTTTTTATTTTTAGACAGAGGGGAAGGCAAGGAGAAAGAGAGGGAGAGAAACATCAATGTGTGGTTGCCTTTTGCACTCCCCTAAATGGGGACCTGGCCCACAACCCAGGCATGTGCCCTGACTGAGAATTGAACCAGCAGCACTTCGGTTTTGCAGGCCAACACTCAGTCCACTGAGCCACACCAGCCAGGGCAATATTTAATAATTTTAGATTCCAAATAATAGTAAGCTCACAATACAGAGAAGTCAAATAGTTTAATGTTCTTCAAGTTGCTTCCAGTCCTTTTATTTGTCATGGCTTTTCCCAATTACACGATTCCATAAGGTACACCAATCTCAGCGTTGGTGTTATCAGGCCAAGAAGAAAACTGAGATAGATTATTCTAACTTAAAGATAATTTTAAGTAAAATTGCATTCAAATATTTCTTGGAAACATCTTTTGGAAAAAAAATCATTAGCATAATTAAAATACCTCAATTTATTTTATATAATATAATACTTGAAATGAGGGATGTTTTCTATCACAAAAAAGACAACTTATTCATTTGAATTGGAATATGTTTGTTTACATGTTCATTTTAATTGTTCAAAAAATGTGAATCTCATCTCCATGACACTATTATTTTCACAAGGTATATATTGATTCTGAATAATACTTTTGTTTGTGAAATCTGTATGAATAGATATGTGAACATTGTACTTACTTATTTCTTTCAGTCCATAGAGTATTTCTGTTGGAAAAAAAATTACCTAATTTCTTTATAGTTAATTTATACAGAAAAAAAATAGTAACTGTCTAGTTGAAGTTGCTATTTCCACTTTTTAGTAGATATCACAAATACAAAATGTAATATGCCTAATTTAAGACAATGTATAATTGAAGTGATAACATTAAGGTCAATATCTTAAAGAACCATTCATTTTAATTTGTAATCTTAATATTTAGTTAATGTAATAAAGCAAGGTGGCCTTTATGATAAAGCTGTAATCAAGAAAATGTTGATTCACTAATTCTATTGATGTTGATAGGCAATAGGTTTTCCCCAGAGTTATCATTTTTGATGTTTAATTATACATCCATTTATGCAATTGGAGATACAAAATATGAAAAACATTTCACCTCCCCACCCAATGATGAAAAGCCTGTACAAGGACATTAGAAGTTCAGCTTAGCACTCAGTCAGTCACTTCAAACAGACCAGCAGCAGGGAGCAGGAGTTGCAGAGTGGGCTCTTTGTCATCTGCAGGGCATGTCAGACTAAAACCAGCCTGTGCCTCTGCCACAGCTCCGCAAACACTCGTTTTCCTGTCAGCCCCAGACAAGCAGATAGGAATTTCAGCAATCAAAGGCAGGGAAGTGTTTATATAACTTGAAACTGAAAAACCTAGATTGAATAGCTTTTGACTATTACTGACTTTACCTTTTAAAGTTATGGGTTTAAAATATTGAAAAGTCAGAAAAATTATCATCATCATTATGTCATCGGAATAGCTAACATTAACTGAATACTAGTATGTTCCGTGAACTGGGCTAATGCTCAACTGTCTTTACCACATTTATAACGTTTTCTATGGTGATAGTGAGGTAAATGGTCCTAAGTTTATATTGAAGAAACGGGCTGAAGACATTAAAGAACTTACCCAGTATCGCACAGTATAGATAGGAATGGTCATAATTTGCACCTAGGCAATCTGACTGTACAGCCCAGGTTCCAAACTCTGTGCAGAATGCTTCCCATAAATTTAGTGTTCATAATCCATAATGGTCCAAATAAACCTGAGACTCATTACTGGAGAAGAAGGAGGGGTGGCTAGAGAAAGTCTCCTCTCTGGCTCTTTCCTCTGTAAGGTGTCCCAGCACGTGTCTGACACTGGGCAGTAGGTGCTGCACACAGCCTGTGAGACTGGCTTCTGACACAAGCATTCTGAGGCCCCAGCTCCACTGCCCACTATGTCAGAGGGCTCCGGACAGCAGGGCTGCAGGGAGCAAGACATGCAAGATTAAAAGGGGAAGAGTCCCTACCATGTGGACCTTAACACAGGAAAGTCAACACTGGTCTGGCTCAGAAGAGACAGCCATCCAGCTCCGAATGCTGGAGAACAATGGGCCCTACTCAACCATTTCATTTACATCTTCCGTTATTTCATTTACAGACAGAGCAGACGGACCAAGTTTCCATTCTGTGTAGCAGCAGAGAGCAGTTAGCCCAATTTTTCCTGACAGACACCAATTCCCTGATAATGCAGAACTTAACAATGTCTTAAAATGAATGTCCTAAGTTGCTAACTAGAAATGTAACTGTCACTGCTTCTAAAGAAACAGGAAATTTTTAATGAAAAAAGTGTAAAATGTAGAATTGAACAGCTGTGACTTTTGTACAAATGTGGTTTTTTCCCTCCTCTTTTGTGAAATTATGTCTGCTGGGTACATTTTGGTTTCAATGGCAGCTACACAATTTGCTTAACTAGCTAGTCCAGAAGACACAATTTCCTGGAGCAGCGTTCACGCAAAGCTGCCTCTTCTGGCACAGCCAGAGGAGCAAACCGTGTAACTACAGTTAAAATGATGGTGGAGATTGGCAGATGTGATTTTCATGTAAAAATTTTACAGGGTTTTCATGTGATGTCACACATCTGCTACTATAAAACATTATTTGTATGCAGTTTCAGAAAGAGTGAAAAACACTGCAAAATATCTTCAATGTGATATTAAATGTAAAAGGAAAACCACATTCATTTTGTGGTTAACATTGAATATCCATCATGATGCAGCAAGCTGGAAAGTGGTTAGCTCAATATATCTTAAGAATGTTTCTCTTTGTCATTCCTTTGAGAGATTTTCTAAATTTTCCAAGGAAAAAACTTCTTAATTTTATAATTTTTAAGTCAGCATAACTGTAAGTATCTATAATAGAAAAAAACAGAAAGGGATAGCCTTGTAAAAATCTTGCTTGTTCTTAGAGAATTTTTTTCCTGTAATGAAAGTTAATTTTTTTTGAAAGTTAATTTTTAAAATTTTCAGTTTTTTCTTCAATCTTCAAAAACTTGCAAACTTTTTTGATGCTATTTGACAACTATTTAACAAAGACATTTTTCTCAAAATATCTTCTCAAAAATTTTCATAATAGAAGATGCTTAACTGAAGTGGCATTGTTGGTGAAGTTGCTCAGTGTCTTTCTATGCTAAAGTGAGCTCTAAATTCTGTAAACAGTATTTGATCATTGTCAGTTATTATCACTCAGCATCCGGCAGTACAGGCTGCAGTTTCTGTCTGCCAGCCACTCGGCTTCCCAGCTGTAAAATCTTGAGTTACTGAGAAGGAGCAGGAAGATGAGAGAGAAGGGATATTAGACACCAAGCAGTATTCAAAGTACCTTTTGTGTGCAGCTCATTTAATGCTCACATAAAAACCTATGAAGTTTGCATTATTATTATCATTTTATAGACAAGGAAACTGAGGTACAGATATTTTTACAAGTACTAAATGAGGGAGATAGAATTAGGACCTAGACAGTCTTATTCCATAGACAGTGATTAGCACTTAGCTCAGGTGTGTAGTTTGTGCTTTAAATGTCAGTTATTTTTATCTTGTTTGTCCCAATAACATGGATAAGACCTTTTCTTATGGTGTTACTGCTTTTCCAGCTCTTTCATGATTACAGTAAACCCCCCGAAGGGAACAATTCTAAGAGATATTTGATTTATAAGAAACATTTACTTAACCTCATGTTCAGAGTATGCCATGTTAAATTAAGAATAGTGTTTCTTTAAATTAGTGATAATTCCATGAGCCCAATGCAAATGATAGTACAAGGACTGCTGAGTGAATTGTTTCCATGGCAACCATAGTGGGGAGGTTTCAGGGTAATTCCTAAGGAAGATATTTTTGTCAAAATTGTCCATAGTACAAGTCATCTAATGTACCTGCAGATTTGTGGTGATACTAGTAGGTAGTGATGTTTCGTGCACTATTTTAACTTGTAGCCTGCTTTCACATCCATAGTCCTGACTGACAATCACTGACAGCAAGGAAGGTCAAAGCTGTCTGAAGCCAGATATAGCTGGACAAGAACTTTTGATAGAGTAGCTATGTTTTTATATTAATATAAAATGTTTATACTGTGAAAAGCATTTTCTCATATTTATTTAAAAAGCACAACTCAGTTAACTTCACAGTCAAACAAAAGGAACATACCAAAATCAATATGGGGTACTCTATCTCTAACTGAACTACAGTTAGCTCTTTTTTGCTGAATCACTAAACATACATTTTACTTACCTGGTACTTAGTTGACCCAGGCCAATTTCACTTTGTGGCATCATTCGTTGAAAACAAGCAATCAGGGTTTCGTAAGTGAGGGACCTCTGAGCTCCACACACATGCTCTTTATACTACATTCACATTCTGACAGTCTGTAATTGTAAGAAGTCTTCTGATTCCAAGTAAAGAATGTGTCAGGGACCCAGAAGTTTAAATTGGTTTAATTTCAGGTGGACTTTTATAAATAAAAATAAAACCTTGATATTAGAGTTACATATAAATTTTTTTAAAAAACTACTTTTTACAGTTTTACTTAATCATTTTCTTTGTCTTGAAATCACTAACAAAAGGTGGAAATTGTCTCCAGCATCAACTTTTTTTTTGTCTCCAGCATCAACATTTTTGTCTACAGACTGTCTTCAGCATCAACTTTTTTTGAGAATAAATTTGTGTGAAAAGATGAATATAACATAAACACTGACATTTTTGATTTGTTTGTCTTTAAGCATATTTTGTGAATCTAACAAATTAAATCTTTTTTAGGCACTTGGGGGAGGTTACACACAGGCAAGCCACACACCGTATAGCACTGTGCGGGGGAACTTAGTGGTAGAGGCAGCAATGGGAAGGGCGCAGTGCCTAAGTCCCTCATCGACAGAAGAGAAAGCAGTGCTGGTCTGAATTGGAAGCACCATGCTGTGTGTCCCAAAGTAGGGCCATGCTCCATCCTTCTTCTTTACAGGGCCATGCAAACTTGAAATGGCCTTGTAAAGGCAGGGAGGTCATCTGCACTCAGGGAACTGTTGCTTAAGGTGATTGCAGACAACCTTTTGAGCTGGATGTGACCTA
Organism: Phyllostomus discolor; assembly: GCF_004126475.2. Classification (NCBI taxonomy): domain Eukaryota; kingdom Metazoa; phylum Chordata; class Mammalia; order Chiroptera; family Phyllostomidae; genus Phyllostomus; species Phyllostomus discolor. The sequence continues at coordinate 43,562,885 of NC_040912.2, forward strand.
AGTGGGGAGTATCGTTCCCACACTGTGAGGACCTAGATAGAGCCCTGTGGGAAGTGCTGCCCCTCCTGCTGGAGGAGGGGCCCCCCCATCCCATGCAGCCCATTGCTAGGCAAACAAGAGAAAACTGTCACCATCTCTCACTGGACAATTCTGTTTGCCTCTTGCCAAGACTATGATATATCAAGCAGATTATTGTTATTATTCCATAATTTGTGAGACAGTTTGTATATCTTATTCATTCTCCTTCTGAATTAAACATGCCATGTTTCTTGTGTGTGAACTATACAGATTGTCTCACGTTACCAATCAGTATCATCACTTGCTTTGGAGTGATAGTGTAGACTGAGACTAAGTTCTAAAGTTAGCACCTAAAATAGAAATTGCTTAAAGTCAAAGTTATCCTAACAATCCCTTAGATCACAGGCAGCAAACACAGGGCCCACGGGCGGAATCCAGCCTTCCACCTTGTTTTATCCCACCCAGAGGCACTGCCGAGCTCTCGCTTAACTGTTAAGGAGTAGTTACATTTATACAGTCCTAAAATTACATTCGGCCCTTTGAAGGCAACTGCTGATGTGGCCCCTGGTGAAAATGAGTTTGATATGCCTGCCTTAGATCGTTGGAACTAGCACACTGAAAAAACACAGCCATTTATTTTCTCTTGTTGAAAAAAAATTCTTTCTGGAATTAAAGTACTCGCCAAGAATTTAGGGGGTTTTTATCATTAATAGATACATAATTGGAATCACATTCTGCTCAGAGACATGCTGATCCTGTCAGAGGAAGATGGGAACTTAAACTGAAGAGGCAGTAGATTAGTGTCATTCTCTGGGCAGCCTATGATTAAATAAAACAGAGGGAGGTCTCCTGTACTAGGTAAGATGTAATTCCCTCTCCCCCACATGAGAACTACAGTTTCGTCTCTTTTTCAGTATGCAGGTAATGTTTTTCAGAATTCCTTTTGTGTCATAGTACATGATGTTAATTTGTAGTTTGTCAAAGTTTGCATCCATTATTTTGAATTTACAGGTTAGTACAAAATTACACTTAACCTCTCTGGCTTTCTCAAGGAACATCCACTGAGCTTGTGTCAAGAAGAATATATTTGGCCATTTTCCTCTACTAAGCCTTGTTACTTTCTCATTATGATACTGATCAAAGAATACTTAAAATTTAAAAGCATTTTCTTTCAATTTCTACTTGTTGTTATTTGGCTAAACAATAACAGATGGGGTGAGCAAAAGTAGCTTTATAGTTGTGAGTATGTAAAACAGAGTTTATTCTTGTATTCTTATTAATTATTATTTTATTGTTTTAACTACAAATCTACTTTTGCCCACCTCTGTACATTGCCACTCTTTTATTTTGTTTTAATGATCTCAACAATATCCTCATACACATGTTATGGGAATAAGGCTCCCAAAAAGGGTGGATCATTATAATGGAATCTCCTTACAGAGATATGGAAAAACATAAAAATGTATTTGATATGCACAGACATGAGACTCATGTTAACATCATCAGTGAAAGGACAGAAAAATAAAGGCAAGCTCATAAACAAAAGGCCAGTATAAGAATTACTGTATTTTTCACCATTATCACAGATGAATATATTTGAAGGGATATAGTTTACCCACTTTTTCTATTGCATAATACAGAGTGACATGGTTAAACATTATTTATTACTAGTATTTAACAGATGACTTCATTTTAAATGGATGAAGTTTATTACAATAGACTCAGCTACCTGTATAATAAAAATGGATGAATCACAAAAACTTTTATTATCAAATTTCACATTTAATTTCAATCTAAATAAGTAAGATGAACTTTCAAAGTGTCAAGAAAAAAATATCTTGCTCTGTGGCTGAGAAAGTTGATCTACTACAGACAAAACCAGCAAATTTAGTTTTGCACTAGTTTAGTCTAGAAGAAACTCACCATTAAAAGTTTGCTTTCTAAAAGCTTATTGACCACCACTTGTTGGTGCTCATGTCATCATGTAAAGATCTCAGTTTCAACGTCCATTAAGCACAACATGCGTATGTGGAGGATGACTGAGCCCCCGCACTCTGCTCTTACGTCACTTTCTGCAGTTTTAATTAGGCATCAAAAAACACAATAATATGGATAGATAGAATGATGCATAAAATCTAATAGATGAATGATAGGAATAATTGTCTTTTATTTCCTGTAATAGTACTTAGTAATTTAGTTTGCAGCATTGACTTAATATGTAAATGTTTAGTAACTATTAGTCAACCCAAAAAAGCAATAGCTACCATCTATTAAGTACTTGGTATGTAGTAGGCATTTTACATAACTCATTTCATCATCACCACAATGCTTTACATTAGATACTATTATACCTGTTTTATAGCCAGAGAAACTTAAACTTAGAGAAGTTGAGCCATCAAGCTGGCTCGTAGGAGGAAGCAAGAGAGTTGCAGCCAGGACAGGGGTTAAGAGACTTCGTGCTGTCCATAAGTAAATTACAGTTGACTCCCAGACTCTAAATATAAAAAATAATGTTAAAATCAGCTTGAATTTATACAATGCTTTAGTTTGAACACTTTCACATATTATATCTGCATACTCTTCCAAACAGCCCTCTGAGGTGAATAAGATATTTATAGATGAAGCACTTGCTTCAGAGATATTGGGAGAATTTCACAAAGGTAGTGTGTGGTAGACTCTTCAAATGCAGTCAAAACCCTAGTGCTGGTTTGGTTCAAAAACGGAAGGGTCGTGGTAAGTAGCTTTCATTTTGGTGACACCCAAACGGTACATGGGAGGTTGAGGGTGCCAGAGAGAGCAGGTGGCTCCCCTCACCTCTGTTATTCCCCATGATCCAATCTACCACTTACAGGTGACTTTTCTGTGAGTGTCAGGGGGAAACTTTCCACCAGCACTTGAGGTTCTTCTGTGTTACCATATAAGGAATTTCTTGCTAAGTAAGCTCTATGTTTTCACTTCTTATTGTATCACCAGCCCTCAGCAGGATCTCGTACGTCTTTTTCAAAGTTTGAGACAAGACATGCATAGTTGTATGCTTGACTATCTCCATTCTTACTCACATAGAACTGTAAACATGTTCACAAGTATTAGTGCAGAATCATCTTATCATTATCATAATTGCCAAAGGCATGGCCCAGGTTTAACTTCCAGAGTTGGCAATGGCAGAATACAAGAAAATTAGAGTTAGGACTAGCCCTTAGGGAAGCTGAAAGGCAACCCTTGGAGAAGAGACCCTTCTGGCTTGAAAACCATGTTACCTTAAGCCAGGTCTCCTGGCTAGTCATTCATATCCTCATTACCATTTTATCTCTCAATTTACTCAAAATGCAAAACATACCCACACACATGTTTTCTTGTGAAACATTGTCAGTTTATTTTTCTATATACATAATCATTGGGTTCTTTTTAAAAATTCTTTAATAGTCAACACGATGTGCTATATTTTCACATTTTTTGTCTTCAGAAAATCAATAGGTAATTTACAATGATGTGAAAGTTTCCAGTTTTCCAGTGAACACTGATAAAAAAGAAAATGAGAATCACCTGTCCCAAGTACAGTATATGACAAATTACCAAACATATCTCATGCCTGCATGTATATAAGTAAAATCACTTGAATAGTAAGTGTATATTTGTGTCAGACCACATAAATCAAAGTTGCTGGATTTGGCACCACAACCAGTGGCATTTGATTCATGCCCCTTATTGCGAGATCTACAGAAAATCGTTTACCCTCTCTGAGGAGCAGACCAATTAAAAGCATGAAACCTGTTTAGCTGAGGAACATAGTACTTGCTTGATGAATATTAGTTTCCATCCCTACCATTCACAATTCTCCTTTTATTCTCTCTTTTATTTACAAGGGCAACATTCATTCTTCAAATGAATATTTACTTCTTTCTACAAATTATAAATCCATTAAGTAGAACTTAAATCTGAACAAAAAACATGTAGCTTGCCAAATGGTGTATTCTTCTGAAACACACAACACTGCACCTTACATCTTCTTCATGTAGAGATTTAGAATGAAAAATATAAAGTCAGCCAGTGGGAGGGCCTAAATTAACCAATCTTACACGTATGTTATGGAAAGGAACAAAAAACTTACGTGAAAATATGCACCTTCCCCCAATTACAGTTAAATGAAACTATCCTCTAGACCAGTGACTTTCAACCTTTTTTTATGACACACATGAACTAATTACTGAAATTCTGCAGCACACTAAAAAACATTGTTTTTTGCCAATCTGACAAAAAAATAGGTATAATTTTGATTCACTCACACTGGACAGCTATTGTTGTGCTGGCTGTTGTCATTTTTTATTTGACAATCTAAGGGAAAAGAGGTCAGTGCCCCTGACTAAATAGTCAGGTGTTGAATATTTTAAAAATTCTTGCAGCACACCAGTTGAGAATTGCTGACCTAGTCGGTAACTTTGCTCTTTCAGCAATAGCATAATTTTAGACATAGTGGGTTAATTATATAAAGTTCTGCAATAATACTTCTTCCTCAAAAAGCAATCTATTAAAAACAACAATGAAGTGCCCTGGCCAGGTGGCTCCATTGGTTGGAGCATTGTCTCATACACCAAAAACGTTACAGGTTTGATTCCCAGTCTGGGCATATACCTAGGTTGTGTGTTCAATACCCAGTCAGGGCACATACGAGAGGCAACTGATCAATGTTTCTCTCTCACATCTCTCTCTCTCTCTCTCTCTCTCTCTCTCAAATCAATAAAAACATATCCTCAGGTAAGGAATGAATGAATGAATGAATGCAACAATGAAGTAACTTATTACCACCTATCTTTGCTCTTGGTTCTGCTGAACCTTTGTACTCCATCCCCACTACTTCTTTTTTTCCATAACTTTCTTGCCTGGGTCCTTATCTTTTTAAAACGAGAGCCTCCTGCTCACACTCAGGCCCCCTGGCTATGTATTAGTTGTAAGGTATTGAAAAGGTTGTGTGTGGATTCTACGTATCCAGACAGTAGAAGCTTTTCTCTTTATGACTCATCTAAAGTTTTTTTTTTTAATTTTGGTTTTCTAATGTCTCCTGCATTGCTTTTTAGCATATAAAAGCAATAGCTACGTATTTGATTTCCTCATGGTCTAATCAGTAATAAAGACACAGTAGTCAAGAATAATACTTTAAAAAATATTCTTCTCACTCTGATTATTGGACTTGGAAACCTGGGGAGTTTGGGTATTATACAGAATTGTAATTATTTTCATGTCCTGTTGACTCAGAATCTGTGACAGGCTCATCCATCTCCCTTCGTTAGCACTCTTCCCCCGACTCCCTCCTTCCTGGATAATCCCTGATATCGGTGAGCTTATACTCACGATTCCCCCCTGTCTGAGTGTCCTTGGTAATTCTTTAATTATCTTTGGAGTCAGGCCCCAAAGTATTCCCACCTCCATGGCTGTGTAGTTCTGTCCTTACATATGAGTGATGCGTATGCACAAGTATATAATATTTCATCATATTTTTGGACTTCCATGAACTTAGGCTCACATTTTAACCACTCATAAATAATTTATTAAGAAATAGCAATCCAGTTAACACAGAATGTAGTACAGGTCAGGCTATTCTCACCCCTCCCAGCACACTGTAATGTCTAGTTCCCTGGAAAATGTGATTCCTTAAATAAGAGTCCTAAAGCACCTCTTATTCAGCCTCATAGTCCCGAGTAAAAATAACAGTACATTGTACAGAGCTGGTAACTAATGCTGAAATGACTGAGAGTTCTAGGGAGCACCATAACTTTCTATCACGCTTGATATGGTGAAGCTCATCCTTATAATCAGGAACAGGGCACATCCTCCCAGATGCAGACTTTCAAAACTATGGTTGTCCTTTAGACTAAACTCTTAATGGAAGTAGGGAGACTTTGAAACATGATAAGACCTCACACCATGATTTAGAAGTATCCTCCCAGTCTTGTAGCTTTCCTCCTCCCCATCCCCCCGCCGCCTCCTCCTCCCACCACACTGCCCACAGGCAATCACATGCGTGTGTGTATTCACAAGCCCTGTACTCTGGCTAAGCAGAACCCAATGTTCCTGAGCACCTTAGTGTCCATTACTGTCTTCCTGAAATAGTCTCATCTCTACCTGTCAACATATATCGATCCTTCTAGAATCTGCTCAAGTGTCAATTCATCTGTGAGGCTTTCCCCAAATCATCAGACTGAGTTGTCTTTTCTTTCTTTGAGTATCCACTTTGTGCAGATAAATTTAGGAACTTTTTGCCCTGTGTTATATTTTTCTGACCACTTGTAGAGTGACCAGCTCATTCTAGTTTCCCCAGGACTGTCCAGGTTTTAAAAGTGAAAGTTCTACACCCTGGGAAACCCTTTGGTCCCAGGCTAACTGATGTCATTGGTCACCCACCCTGAGACCCAACTTGTGCCTCCCTGTTGCAGTATGGGCCCATTTGGTGAAGGGGTTGTATTATATTCAGCTTGTGTTCCCAGTGCCTAGCACACTGATGAACTAATAAATTTGTATTTGAGACTTAAAAGACTTAAACCACTTAGTCGAGGTTGGCAAATACCAGTGGAAGAACATTATTAGCCTTGTCTCTCAGTACAGAAAGATCTTGAAATAGTGGAGTCTTTTAGTTTCCTTCTAGACAAGCTCTATCCTACTTCTAAGTTGATAACTCACTATTTTTGCTCAATCTAGCAGAAGCAAAAGGTTAGCAATATCTTTGATAACAACAGCCTCTTCCTGTACCCAGCAATAAAATTTAGGAGAGACATTTTATGAGAAAAAGAAGAGATGGATAGAAACAAACATTTTTAAGAGCATGCTCTGAAATTTTTTTAGATGGGTCTATGTATGTTACAGGTCCTGGGGCCTTCATGAAATGCTTAACAGTGCACATTGCCATTTCTGCTGGGAGAAAAAATATCAGGTTTTCTATGTAATTAGTAAATAGTAATGGCTAAGTGATAAATCCTCCTTATATGTAAGATACACATAAAATATATACTAAAGGTTAATAATGTCTTAACTAAATAACTTAGCACTATCACTAGGGGAGTGATGGGGAGAGAGCTCATATATAACCACACTTAGAGTTCAGCTTCATGGGGAGTGGAGGACAGACTTCTTAGCTGTGAGAGTCTCAGCTCCATGTGGATGCCCTTCTCAGCCAGCTGTGAATCCACCTCCTGCCTCGACACTGTATCCCCAGAGCAGACACCCTCCTGTTCAGGAAGAGCAGAGAAAATAGCACATGAATGATTCAACCTTCCCGCCCACATTTCCCTGAGGTATAGTAGGGAACAATGAATGGACATTTATAGAAAGAAAAATTATCACTTAACTGGTAGAATTGGGAAGGCATTTTTCAAGAGGCAGGATTCAATTATTCTGTTTTTAAATGTTCCAAGTAAAATAGATTCAATCTTCCATGTATGCAAAATTTGTATTTTAAAATAAAGTACATTTAAAATGTTAGTCATTAGTGCTTTTAAAATTAGCTTTTCAAAGCACTGTGAGGTATACATTGTATTTTGTAAACTTTATTTTATGATTCTTTTTGTTCCTGTTTTGTCTCCCTCATTAGACTGCATGCCTGGCTCATCTTTGCCCTTCCCTGAGTTCCCCCGCACTGTGCCCACCCAAGAGTACTTGAGAAACAACTGTCTGATGAATTCTGACAACATCTCTTGTATACGTCATTCAGGCACTGGTCATAAGTGATTTACTCATTTTAATTCATATAATATGTACAACTTTATGAGACAGATGTCACTTTTATCCCAAATTTGCTATGAAAAAATTCTGAAATACAGAGAAAGTAGATGATGTGTCCAAGGTCATACACCTATGATATAGTGGAGCTTGGATGTGGGCACCACCAGTGTGACTGCAGTAACCAAGCTCTTAATTCCTGCCCCACCTTCTGTGAAGAGGCTTGGCCTCAGAAGAGCCCCATAGGGTTATTAGCCTCTCTAAGTTTCTAAACAATGAGTAGTTTTTATTCCACTTATCCAAACTTGATAGTAGAGAGCACTTTATGGAAAGTTTGTAAGCCTTATATTAAAATAAATAAAATATAGACAGGGAAGGTGTGATGTATGTGTTTGGCTGCTGGTGTAGCTATAGTCCTTAGGTTCAGATATGAGGAGGTAATATGCAGACTTTCCTGCCCACCCAGCAGTGTGGGCATCAGAAGTGGGGCCAAAGAAAACCTAGGGTATTCCTAGCAACCAGGAAATTCACACTGTCAAAGTCCATTCAGGAATTATTCTGGAGAGAGAGAGAGAGAAGAAAGAGAGGGAAAGAGATAAGAGGAAGGAAGGAAGGAAAGAAGGAAGGAAGCCCAAGTAAAACAGATTTGTGGGAGCTCCCAAAAGAACAAGTTGGCGTAGAAAAGATGACCTACTGAGCTGCAACCCCAAACCCCAAGCCAGTCTCCAACAACCAGCACTGAGCGGCAGCCTCCTTAGTGCTGCCATATTTGTCCCTAACATAATGCTTCTTCATATAAGTGAATTTCTACTCTTATGCAAGATAGCAGCTTCTAGTTATCAGCTCCTCACATCCAAATCTTTCATCACCAAAGTGGAATAACTTTTTCACGTATCACTAGAACATTTTGAAAGATTCTGTTTTGAAGGATTAAGGGATCTTTACCCTAATGCAAATTGGTTAAATCACATAAGCTGGTCCTAAGCTTCACACAAAGTTCTGACTGTCACAGCATATATTTCATGACAGAGTTACACCAGAAAACAGTGTGATCTATCACCTTTTATTCATGCCTGCTTACATCTGTGCATTTATTCAACATGTATGTATTGAGCACTGGTTACTTCATGCCTTGAAGAAATTAGTAGAATCTCTTTGACCACCTTAGAAATATCTTACTTGTGGTACAATCTGCCCTTGAATGTTGCTGTCTTCTCTCTCTCATGCTGACCCAGAGATCTATTTCTAAACTGTCAGCTAAAGTCAAGAAGGTGGCCAGTGGGCATAAAGGTATCATTCTTGACTATGCACTAAAAGTGCCTTTCTTCAAAATCCCTGGAACAGTCTAGAATACGGAGGGAACACTGGAGTGTGAGGGTCAGATAATGGCATTCATAACCCTCAGCCGACCTGTCCTGTGTGTACTGATGGGCCCAGGATGTATATCTGTCCTCCTGTGTCTTCCATTCCCCCCTCCCACAGCGAGGGTGGTAGCAGTCAAACAGGACGTGGACCTGGGATTGCCTTTGGCAGCTTAGTCAATCAGCTAGGAATATTTCCTTCACTCTGTGCATTTCTGAAACTTCTGATGGCACAAGCCCTCTTTTCTGAAGCAAAATAGTGTTTTCTAGTATTCCCTAAGGCTGAATATAGAAAAAGAGACTTCCACATCAATCTTATCAGGATAGAAACTCCTTAGTCGACTACCTTTTCACACTTTCTCAACTTCTAACTCAGGGGATTCCAACCCTAGCTGCACATTAGAGTTACCTGAGAAGCTTTTTTAAAAATGCCAGTGCCTGTACTCCATTTGCAGGTAGATTATGGCTCAGCTGACTTAGGGTGGGCTTGAGTCTTCTCTGATTTTGTTTTTGTGGGTTTTTTTTAAGCTTCTCAGTTTCATCCTGAACTACAAAGTACTGCCACATACAGCATGTTTGAGGATGGAATCTCATCCTTGAATATTCCGATCCCTTTTCCATTATAACATGGATGTCTCAGTAGTTTTTCCTTTTAGCAAAGGGAAACCAGTGTTGTAGAATATACCCACATGTCTCTTACCCCCTTAGCCCTTAATACCTAAAGATTCTTTTAATAAAATGTGATAATAAACTAGGTGTGATGAAACAGTTATGCCCTGGCTGGATTGCTCAGTTGGTTGAAATATTGTCCCTTGTACCAAAAGATTGCAGGTTCGATTCCCAGTCAGGGCACATACTGGAGGCAACTGATGGATGTTTTTCTCTCAAACAGATGTTTCTCTCTCTCCCTCCCCCCTTTCCTCCCTTCCCTAAAATCAATAAATATATTTCTGGGTGAGGATTAGAAATAATAGTAGTAAATAACAACAAAAATTTTTAATTAAAAAAAAAAAGTTAAGAACTCTTGGTAGCTTCCCAGCTTCCCATTCTTTGTGGAAGCTGTATGAAATAGCCAATGATTATCTCACAGAGCCTAAACAATGGGGAGGATGTTGACATTTGTCACTCACATCCTTTGACACATTGAAAACCCTCCAAATCCTTGCTAAAGAGACTGAAACTATTCATTTTGGAAACACAAAGAAGACAAGACTTTCCTATTCAGCTACAATTACACGTCTTTGTGGTAGGTTGTTTAAAGCTTTGGAGCATTTTAAGTTTTTAAATGAATGACTTCATTTGTGACAATGTAAATGTTCTATAGCAATTAGCTCAGGTTACTAAAGCCACAACCACTATTTGTGGGGTAACAAGGCATGCCAGACTAGTTCATAGATATTTTCATTCTCTGTTAAGTTTAAAAACTCATTTTGATGGTGAATGGAATATTTTCAACATTGTGTCCATAAAGCAGGTGGCTACATGTTGACTTTTCTAAGGAAATAATCATGTGCAGGTAGCAAGTTGGTGGAACCCCACAGTATATGTAAATGTACCCCAGAAAGTGTTTGTAATGTGTTTCCTAAGGATAAATTTATGCATATGGTGAAGAATGATCTAGCAAAAAGAAATAGAACAGATAGGAAATGGGGACCTGATACTTTGGTACACTCCAAAGTTGTTTCTTGGTTTCTCCAAATTACTACCATATATTTATAAACAAACATTTTAAACACACACACAGTCATCATTTAGTTATTTAACAAAATCTATTGCTTTTCACTCTGTCCGAGGCTTAATTCACAAAGTTGGAACCTGTACACGGCTGTATATATTCTAAAGAAGCAAATAAAAATGTGGCAAAGTTACTATTGCTGTTTGAATTCCTTGTTGTGAAATTATCATTTAGGATGTTGTATACCATATCAGAGAAACCTCATTGTCAAGGACCTGGAAAGAATGATCACAGACTCAGTAGCAGGAATACTATGTGCTTCTGAACAACTGTCTTGGGCTTATCTTAAATACTCTGAAGAATATAAATGGTTCTCTCTCTCTCTCATTGAATTAGCAGCTAGGAAGTTCAAAGCTAATTTGCAACATAACTCCAGTAAACAAGTAGAACTCTGTATTATCAATTTTGTCTATTGATCTTCCACTCAGATTCAACTGACTTCACCCTGATTTTATTTACTTTTCATTGTTGCTGTCCTTTTAAAGTGATTCAAATCCTCTTAATGATGAGGCAGGATATAAAAAAGGTAAATAAGCTGAGAGCCAGGGAGAAGACTGTAAAGCAGGCTGGGAGTGTTGTTGGCAGAGGCTAGGAAAGGAACTGTGGGCCAGGTGGGGAAAGCATTGTGATGGTAATTATAATAACAGCTGCAGCAGTGATTAATAACAGTAATAAAGAATCAGTCATACCTTGAGGAATAAAGAATGACTACACTTTACAATTGTGGGGTCCTCCTATGTATGTGTGCTTGCAAACATTATTTCTCTTCACAGCAACCCCAGGAAGTACAATAGCTATCAATGTCCCCAGTTTATGGATAGAGATACTGATGCTTAGAGATTTTAGCAATTTTTCCAAGATGCCACCTCAAACCCAAGCCGTCTTGCTTCAAGCACTGCACCACTGATAGCCTGAAACTTCCTTGACAAGATACGAGGCTTGATAGGGTGCTGCCGATGAGAGTAGCTCCAAGTATGCCCAAAGTATAGGGTGCCTGTGGTGAGGCAGCTAGAGGTGAAGCTACAGAGCTAAGTAAGGGCAAAGTCTGGAATAATATTTCTTTAGGTAATAGAAAGATATCTAAGATGTTAGTAAGGGAAAGTAGAGACTAGGGAAGAGAGGCCTTAAACTCTGACCCTTCTGAAATAGAGTGGCATTTTCTGAGTTTATGCAGCAAAGAAGCTTTGAAAGCTCATATGCCATAGTTCAGCACACACCTCAGATCATGATGCCTTTTCAGTGAGCAAAAGCATTACAGTACCATTTACTTCCAATGGAAAATTAGTTTACATGAGCAGGATTTACATTGACCCCTGTACCTCTGAGTCCTAATACCAAAGAGCATTGTCAGGAAGTCCTATCCTAAACAGCACCATAGTCTCTACCAGAGGATACATTAGAGAAAGGCCCTACTGCCATTCAAGTTCCCCCGCCCGCTACCAAAGCCTTTGGTACAGACTCACAATGATTACAGTGATGGTGATGACAAGGTGGTGATGGCTGTGGCCATGATGATAACTGCTGCTGCTAGTTATTGAGTATTTCTCTGCTTGAAACCCTGCACCAATATTCATTATTTCATTGAATCCTCACAACCTCCCCAGGAGGAAGGGAATATTATGCTCATATTAGAGATGAAGACACTAAGGTTCAGGTTTAATAACTTGCCCAAGGTCACACAACTAATCAAGTGGTAGAGCTGGATATTGAATCCAGGACTAATTGACTCTAGAGCCTGTGGCGCAGGAAGCCAGCCCCTCCCCTGTCCCCCATAAGGAAGTAATTAGATACTGCAATTGTCCTATCTTGTTTCTGACAACTGCTTTTCTCTCTCACCAGGAATTATATGATGTATATTAATGTAAAATTGATTGTTGAGATTTTGCTTCTTTAACCTCCCTTGCTTTCTGATATGTAGTTCTAGAAGACACAAAATAAGAGGATGTGTGTGACTCTAATGCGTGTGTGTGCTGTATGCACATTAAGTATGTGCACACTTGCCATTGTGAAAACATACATTAAAAAGAGGAGGGATGTAGGTGGGAGATGCATTGTAGAGATAGACATGATCAAATCCCAGCTCTTTCACTTATCGGGCGTGTGATTCACAGCAAGTCATTCAGCCTCCAGTGTGTAAGTCCCACTGCCTTGAAATGGAACAATTGGAATTTAAAGACTTTTGCCATTAGGCTTAACTTTAAGGAAAGTTACATGTGGTAGCTGGCATAGAGTTAAATACTCAGAATTGTTCATTCCTCTTCTAACCCCTCTCTCTTCTTCATGCTTTCAGTCCATAATCCTATTTCTGCAAAGGGCCAAAATCAATGTATATGCCAGACTTTTTGTGGTGCATTCATATCCTAGAGAAAGGCCTACATGGCACTGCTGCTAGGCGAGGTCACTGGTTTCTACCCCTTCTGTGAACAGGGAACTCTAAATTTCATAGAAGAATTCATTATACTCTCAAAATACCAGAGGGCGTGCTTATACTATAAGCCCCTAGTTTAGTTAATTCACAGTTGCTTCCAGCCACTTTGTGTCTAATATCTATGAGTTTATCATCTCACTATATAGCAAGCAAATTCTCTACTTTTGGTTGATCTCAGCATTGATCATCCTACAGGTATTCTACAATATCTACAGCATCCCTGGGATTCTTCCTCCTATATCCCAGCCCTCCACTCCAGACCTGTCTGACTCTAAACAGTGTGGACTTGAGTTGCTCTAAGTGTAAAGTAATCAGCGAATTTACCTCACACTAGGGGCTTTGCAAAGCTTAGATGATACTCTTCTATTCAACACCATTTGGTATAAATTTTATTTGTTGACCATTTATTCTAATGCACCACACTCATCTCAGACTAACACAGTACAACCAGAAAAGAAATGCACATTCTAGTTCTTCTGACTGAATTGTACATAATTTAAATATAACGACATGTGACAGAGCCACTGAGAACTCTGCTCTTGTCACAAAATGTGTGTTGTACACGGGCCAGCCCCAGCAGAGGCCTGACTTCCTGCCTGGTGGGGCACTTGACTATAATCACATTAGGCATCTCTTAATCACCTGCTCTCTGTAGAGCTATACATATGTTCTCTTAAATGACTTTGCCCCACTGTTATCCTAATTTGAACTTTTGTTTTTCAGCCACATAAATAGAAGAACTCAGTTTGAAAACCCTGTTCTGGAAGCAAAAAGAAAGCTACAGCAGCATAACATGCCCCACACGGAACTTGGAGCCAAGCCGCTGCAGGCCCCAGGTTTCCGAGGTTGGTACCCATCACCGAGTGGTGTTTCAGAGGGGAAAATTGTCCATCCAACAGCTGGCTCTTCGAACATACATGCCTTTAGCTCGGACTGTTTGAAATAATTGATCTGCTTTCCCCAAGCCCCTCTATTAGCTGTGGCTGGGTGTTTGCTATTTCTAAATGAATGCATTTAGCAACCACTGATTAAGGTAAAGCCTCAGGCACTACGTTACAGAAATTTACGGCACGTAGGCAGGTAGAGATTAATGGGTTTTGACAATGGTACTTTATAAACTGCAGAGATATATGAGTTTGTCCTCAAAGACCAAGCACCAGAATGAGGCTTGTTCTCCTTTGTGACAGTAGACAGCTCCTCGTCAACATTACCTAGGCCCAAATCCTTCTGCCCCCTCGCTGTCCCATGGAGGTCGCACAGCGTGAGTGACTTGTCCTATTATCCACGCAACCACGCCTGGAGGCCCTGGCCCATCGGTATGTCCGAGGCTGCTTGCTGCACCTGACTACACCTTGGAGCCACGCAATGGAATGAGATGCTGCACAAACTTTACATGTCCTCGTGGGCTCTTACTCATGATAAAAGCAAGGAGGCTTTTGTAGCTGGGAGGCCTAGATTTGCCTGCTGATGACCTTCACCCCTTGCACTACAGCGCAATCACAGTGAATGTAAAGGTCTAGTGTTGAAATTCTCTGCAATTATAAATCTTACTTTCATAAAGGAAACCTAGGTGACAAGATTATGTATGTTTTTAATTTTATTTTAAAGGAGCTTTCTCTATTTTTAACAAAGATATACATGATATGTAAATAAACAGTTAATTTGAATATAATAGCTCATTATTTTATAGTTTGTCTATTACATATCACCAAAAAGGTAACAACAGAAAGAGTGTCATACAAAATACTTAACTAAGTTACAATGTACAGGTTCAAATATCAAATCATATCGACCAAACTGAACAATTAAAAATATATATATTTGACTATGATAGCATTTAAAATACATGAATTCTGCTTCCCAGTACAGCTATTATTTTTAAAGCATTTAAAAATGCTAAAAATCATAGCTGCAAAAGCATCTTATATAATTAATAAATTAATGGCCAAAGCTAGAGTGGATTCAAGTTCTGTTTAGATTAATTAGGTATATGATTTGGATGTGTCAATGTATTGTTACAAAACGTGTTACCTTTACATTCATAATTATAGCTAGAAATATTGGCTTGCCTTTTGCTCACATTTTAGAGTATACTAAAACACTGTCAGTTCAGTAGAAATTGATTTATCTGGTTATCTGTATAGCATCTCACAATACAAACAAAAGTTAACTCAGTCCCAGATCCAGATGCTCTTTCTAAACAATTCAGACATGTGAACTGGCGGCAACATTCCATTGTCTCTATTCTCTTTAAAACAAAATAGCCCCTTTTGGTTTCCTAGTCCTACCCCCTCAAGGTTTTGTGAAGGACTAGCCGCTCAAACATACCTCCCACCTGGACACCTTTAGAACAAGGGGAACAGACCCAGATGCTTCTGGATGATTTTGGCTCCTCTTTATCTGAAGGCACCGATGGCATGTTGATTTAGCCCTTTTTAAGCACAAGAAGAGCTACTTTAGTGAACAGAAACCACTGACTTGACAAAAAAAAAGTCTCTCCAAACCAAGCTGCTTTCCTACCTTTCCCTGGGTGCTTGGGACTGCTCTGTGTTTGTAGAAAGTACTAAAAGCTTTGCTCCTGCCGTCACCCCCTGCTTGCATTTACTATAGGACATCCCCACATTTATCTCAGGATGGCTGCTTAGTGGCTGGTTTTCCCCTGTGTGAGAACTTGCCTTAAATGAGCTTTTTCTTTTTTAACTTATATTGGCCAATGTAGAAAAACCACTCTTCACCCGGGATGCATCCCAGTTGAAGGGAACATTCCTCAGCACCACCCTAAAAAAGAGCAACATGGGTTTTGGATTTACCATCATTGGTGGAGATGAGCCTGATGAGTTCCTGCAGGTGAAAAGCGTGATTCCAGATGGGCCGGCAGCACAGGATGGAAAAATGGAAACAGGTAAGTTTCTAAGTGCTGTTTCAGAAAATGATCTTGCAACATCTTTTTTTCTATGGCAAATAGGAGGAGCTTCTTCCTGTGTTTTTAATTTGAAGGTCAAAGGCCACTTCACTTGAGGAAAACTGCAAATTGTTTTTTCTAAATTAAAGAGTATCAAATTGAAGTATTTTGGAAACAGTTTGAAATGCCATTTTTGTTGCATTTTTCAGACTACCCTTCTATGTGATGGACTCAATGGACCCTTGAGATTGACACTTTTCTAATTTAATCCTAAAGTTTCTTCTTAGAGATGCGATTAACATTTTATACTTTCTAACTTATTCATCCATTGATGTTTAATCTGTATTAATTTTGTAATATTCTCATGCTGAATTGCCCAGGTTTGATATTTAGATATTCATGCTTCTTTCATAAAAAAAAGTTTTAAAATGGTATTCATCGTTATATGCCCATTTACTTTAATATATAGGTTTTCTCTCCAGTCCTTATGAATTAATTTTCATATGCAGTTACTTAGATGTTTATCAAATTGTAAACAAAATTAATTTAGTATAGAAATGCCCAGGCAAATTTTTAAGGCTAAAAAATATAAAATAAAAAAGGTGCACAGAGCTTAAGAAAAAAGTAATGAACTAAGCCTGATTTTGTAGTCTAATTTTAAATTCTTCTACTTGCCCACGACCTTGGATTAGTCCCATAATTTGTAAGTGCTTGTGTGGAAAAGCGAAGAAGTCAAATTTGATCATGTGTACTTAAAATACTGATTCAGGAATTGTGTACTGTTGTTTTTGAAATGTCTTGGAAAAAGTATTATAAACTGTAGTAACTATGCTCTAAAAAAATGTATCAGCATTTCACATTGTTCATAACATTGGTTTAATTTATTATATCAACTTATGAAAGTCAGTGGTTCTAGTGGTTACACGAATTAGAGAATTGCTTTTGAGGAAAAGTTTGTCATTTGTATGGTCTACAGATTCATGAATTCTTATTCCATGGATTTTAAAGTGCTTGGTACATGAAGAAAAAAACATAAAATGGAGATATTCATCTGGGTTTTTAATTTAAAAAATGACCAGTGCTTCATTGCCAATAACTAAACGGTTTCTGTAGAAATGACCTCTTTTCAAGGTTACCTAATGAGCGTATTTGTCACTCCTAGTCACTAATGAGTAATAATACATTTAATAGATGTTAGAGCTCCTTAAGAGTTGAATGAAGTTTCAAAACTAATTCATTGCATTTTTCAAACACTGCTGTTGTGAAAAATTGTGTAATAATTTTCTGTAAGAGTATGCTAGAGAGGGTCCCACTCTACTGTCCATCTGGTGATACTTTACTAGGAATTCACACTTTCATGCTGCAAAAAAATAACAGAGAAACATCCAAAGACTCAACTAAAAATCATCATAATGCCTACAGTTAGAATAAGAGGAAATTTCAGAAATAATATTATCTTAGCAGAGGGGAAAATATCTCCAAAACTTTTGAACTTCAGTGAAATATTTAACATACCTATTTATTTTCATAATAAAGGATCTAGTGATTTTTTCTCTAATCCACTGACTATTCCCTGTTAAAACTGAAAAAGACCTCTTTTAGTATAAATTTAAAAGACAAAATAAAATGAAAATACTTGCACAGCTAAGATTTTTCCCTTCCTACTCATTTTCCTAGTGTTCCATACCCACGTGGTCTAATCTAGGCTTATTCAACAACAAAGTTTTATGTAGAGTTTATGACATTTTTCTTCAAGACAATCACACAACAGATTCTAATAGAGAAAGAAGAACCTAGGATTAAATTGCATTTACTGTCTCCTATTTTTCCCTGTTTATTAATGCAACAAGCGCTTGCTGAGCTCTTCCCCTTCCCAGCCATTACAGTACACCAGGACTACAAACTCAGGTATGGCAGGATCTTGGTGCTGCAGGAGTTTATGTCTAGGAGGGACCTTGGATACATAAACATGTAGTTGTAACATGTGAATAGGATAACTCTACAATAACCATGAAGTTGGCACAGAGTCAGAAGAGTGGGTGAGGGGAATGAGCAACAGAAATTTTTAATAAAAAGAGCGTGTTCCTAACTATACAATTTTATTAGGCTTTTATAAGGATAAGAATTTCTCTCATCAGAAAAGAATGTAATAAAACATTAAAACCTGCTTACTAAATATTTGAAAATGTTTATTTTGAATTTTGATATCATTTAAAACAAAATGTGAATACATTTCTCTGGCATTCCACACATTATAGTAAAAGGAATGACTTTTCAGTTTAGTTCAGCTACTATTTAGTGAATATCCCTCTGTGTCAGGCATTCTGCTAATTATCAAGAATGCAAAAATGAAGAGACAAATGTTTCTATCCTCAAGAAGCTTACAGTACAGAAATTTTATGAGTGACATGTTAATGGATATTTATATCAATGCAATAATAAAAATATGTAGAGTCCAGAAGAGTACAGAGGAAAGGGTGATCAATTCCACTGGGAAGTGCTTAGGGAAGGACTCGTGGAGTAGATGGTGCCTGGCAGACTTCTGGGTGTTGAACAGGCAGTTGCCAGATGGACAAGTGAGGAGAGTTGTGGGAAGAGGGAACTGCATACGAAAAGGCACGGTAGGAGGAATACCTAAAAAAAGATATGTATGCCATCATAGTGTACATTAACATTGTATCTTCAGTGAATGTTCATGGGAAGTATCTAGTAAGATGATCACAGTAACCTGTAAACATGAACTATTTAGACAAACATCCAAGAACAGTATATAGTCAAATTAAAAACACAGATATCATAAATGCACACATACCTATGTATAAGATTTTTCTTGTATAACTTTTTAACCGTATAAGCATAGAGATTTACTTGCTGATAGATGTTTTCTTTACTTATCGTCCCTGCAGTGCCAGGCAGATAGCAGGTGCTCAATGAGTACTGGATAGGTAGATGGATAGATGGATGGATGGATGGATGGATGATGCTCTTAGAAATTAAGCAGTGAAATTTTAATTGGCTGAACCCCAGTGTTACAATAGAGCCAAGTCAAGGTAAGTGGACCAAGAGCTTTCCATTGAAGCCCCCCCCCAAAAAAAAAGCCCGCTTTCCAGTTTCTGGATGAAACTAAAAAGACAATATATGTTAGGGACAAAATTTCCTTTTTAAATAGTTTCATCTGTAAATGAACCTCAAAATTCACAAAATCAATAGACACTACAGATATAAATACTAAATCATTGGTATTTAAAATGTAAGGAATCTCATTTGACATTGAAATAAACATGAAGATATTTTAACCAACTTTCTAGTTCTAGATTTTCTCTAATTGAGACAAAGAGGTGTCAATAGTTTGTGTGGGCACTAAGAAAAATCCAGTCTACCAAGAAGTTGACCTAGGATCCTGCAGAATAGAAACAAGGGTGGGGTGGGAATTCTTCCTTTCTCAGTCAGCACTGAGTCCTGGGAAGGGGCAGAGAACAGAGAAAATGAGGACACTGCACACCTGGCTGCTTTTTGACAATTACTTGTGCTGATCCCTGGTGGTCGGATGGTGTTCCAGAAGACACTTTCCTAGAAGAAATTAACCACAGTGCCCAGAAAGTCCTCTGCACATCCCAGCAATCATTTGTAGGCTCAGGGATCCTGATAACATTCTCTATACTATTTTACAAATCAAGATTGATGTAAACACAATTTACACAGCAACTGCAGAGTGTGAAAGAATTGATCTAACCTGTTTCTGTTAAAAAACTTTCCTCCTTATGTGATGTTTCATGTTTTCCCCAGGCTAACTTTTAAATGAAGGCTTTTGATTTTCAACAAATATAAGAGGGAGAAAAGCTGACGTACCCATAAGGTTTCCCTATAGAATTATGAGGTCACTCACAACCTATTAGTTGTTATGTGCCTTCCTCTAATATTTCTTCATTTTATTAGTAAAAATGGCAGAAGCTGTCTGGGAGACCAACATCCTTTAGCTCCTGGCATTTCTCCATTTGGCAGATCAATATTACTGCTCTTCTACTAGTTGCTACCTCTTTATTTGTGTTTCCAAAAGCAGAGGCATGAGAATAAATTTGTCAGAATCCCTGGGGCAGATTTTTAAGGATGCATATTCTGTGCCCCTAGATCTACTGATTCCAAATTGCCGGAACTAGTTTTCAGGTAAGGGCATTTAAAAATTGTTGAGTCAATACATGCTCATGGGAAAAAATCATCAAAATATTTATAATGCATGTGATATTTCGTGCCCTGCTCCTCCCTATCCTCCAGGTCCATATCTCAGAGGCATAGGTAGTTTTGTACTTTTTCAGATGTTTCTTCTGGTAACTATTTTCACACCTCTAATTAATGTGTTTATACTGTTATCTTGATTTAACAGGTTTAGACATACCATGTTTATAGTACTTCCTTTTAGAAAGAAATGTGGCTTCTGTTCTCTTACCCCCATCCACCCTCCCACATTGTCCCAATAGAGATTCACAACTAATTTGGGTAATTTTGTGCAGTCTTCGCATTACCGTGGATTTGTACATTCATTCACTGACCCCAGTGCTGTACCATTAACACATTTTCCCCTTAAACACATTGTGGAGTTTTACTTTTTCTCTCTTTTTCACAATGTCTTTTTAAAAAATAATACTCTTTTCCTCAAATGCCATCATTTTAGGTCTTCTAGAGGGTCTCTTTTTTTCTGGGAGTCTTTTGTCCTCCTACTCCTATCCAGGCCTGTTGTACAGCTGACACATGGAATTTCCAGTGATGGCTCTCCCAAACAGAGTCCACCGTTATTCATATCTATGTCTTCTTTCAAACCGAAGCACAGTCCTCACCTGTCTGGTGACCCTCAATGATCCACATTTAGAAGTGAAACATTGAAAAGTTCCTTGGGAGTTCTACATTTGTGGCAGAGTATGAAGACTAGGCAGATTTTACCAGGGGCTATCAGGGGGAACAAAATATGAATGTCTGTTAAAAGGGGTATCTCCCCAGACATTCATATTTCTGGGGAGAAATATGAATGTCTCCCCAGAGTGTGGGGACATACCCTCACACTCTGACTCAGGATAGGTGCTGGGAGCTCTGCACGCAGGTGTAGCAGGGCCAATCTCTATATACTTGTACCAACTGTTTCCTAATCCCAAGCCTTTCTGGAATTCTGCAGAGAAACTGAGTCCCTCTTGTTCGTTTTCCCTCCCCTTCAAGAACACACTAGAACAGGAGTCAGAAAACTCTTTTGTGAAGGGTCAAATAGTAAATACTCTAGTCTTTGTGTACCAGGTGGTCTGTCACAACTATTTAATTCTGTTGCCATTGTAGCAGCCATAAACAGTACATGAATAAATGGGTATGTCTTTGTACCGATAAAACTATGTTTATAAGGAAACAGCTGCTGGTTTGCTCCATGAGCCATATAGTCTGCCAACCCCTGCTCTAGAATCCACCTTCCGAAGCCAGGATACATAGTCATCATTATTGACATTCCATATTCTGAAATTCTCTTGAGCTGTCTTGTCTTATCTCAGCTTCTCTCTATCAGACAATAGCTTCTCACAGGTTCTTTTCATTGCTGTGGGTTTATTCATTTTAAAGTCTTTGTTAAAGTGAATAGCCATGTGTGTTTAGTCTGTCATCTTGAACTAGAAGTCTTAGAATCTGCACTATTAGGCCCACTGAACTTAGAACCACAGCATGCAGTAGTAGCAAGAAGACATTTTCCCCACCTACTGTATAGCCTAGCAAACATTCTCCATACTCTCCTGACCCTTCCTCGGTCAGCTCTTCACTCAGAATTGCTTTGATGAAGTATTTATGAATAGTCCTGGGGAATGACCTTTGGGGCCACCCCCAAAGACAGGAAACCAATTAATCCTTATGCTCATCTTTTATTAGTCTAGAACATGGAACTATGAGCAATTTCTCATTCTTTGAGGATTTTAACACTGTTTTGGGCTATTCTGTTCTGTAATTGCATTATCTGAAATCATAGTTACTTTTTTGCTCTCTAGGGAACAGCAAAGATTAACCTGAGGCCATAAATTCTGTGTGGGCAGACGACCACCTTATCCCCAGTATGACAGCCGTTGCCCCTCTTAAGGCTGAGCTGTCAGTACTGGTTCTCTAGTTACTGGACACCCAATGGTCTTCCACCTCTCCCACCTCCTCTGTAATCATTATTAGCTTCTTAGAAGTTTAATAAAATTCCAATTTTTAACTAAACATCTCCTGAGGAAGAGCTACATATATGCATGAGAAGGCCTGAGAAGTAATTTGAAAATGTTTCTTGTCTTACTTCAAACCACCTCAAAATTAGCTTATATCCAGAGTGGGCTTCCCTTGAACTTTGAGCACACATGGTGCTGGCCCCTCCCGTGACTGCCAGTTCTTCATCACCACCACCACAGCCAAGTGTTCGCATTTGCATGGTACACATCATTTAGATGGATCTGTCAAATCCCAGAAGCAAATGAACTAATCAGAGAGATGTAATATTTCTGTTATTTGAAGTATCTGTTTAGTTCTCTGTTGTTGCATAGCAAGCCACACCAAAGCTCAGTGATTTAAAAGAACAATCAAATGTGTGCTCATGACTCTACATTCTTGCTAGGGACCAGCTGGTGGTTCTCATCTACCAGACTCACTTGGGGCTCTCATGCAGCTGCAGTCACCTAGTCACCCCCCATGGCTCGGATGTACAAGGTGGCTTCACTCACACTGACGTCTTGGCTAGGACGGATGGGACTCCTGAGGGCTGACAAGACCTCTCTCTCCACGTGGTCTCAACAACAGGGTGGCTAAACTGCTTTACGTAGTGGCTTAGTGCTCCAAGAGAGCAAAAGGGGAAGGTGTCACACATCTTAAGGCCTAGCCTGGAACCAGTACAATATCATTTCCACCCCTTCTGTTGATCAAAGCAAGTCACAAGTGAGTCCAGATTCAATGGGAGGGAAACTAGGTCTCACATTTTGATGGGAGAAGTAGCAAAAATTTTCAAGTAATTTTTCATCTACCACAGTATCCTTCCTGTGCCTTCTTTATTTCTGAATTCCTTGAGTTCAAACTTCTCTGAGAAAATTATCTTTTGTTTTCATGGCACTCTACCTTCTCGCAATCTTCTGGTACAGAAGTGTTGATATCTTATTGCCTTCTGGTTCTCGTATCATGCTGTGAATAAATAATAGTGGATTATAATACCATATTCAGAGATGATGAGCAGTAATATCACCAGCTCTCTAGCTCTGTCTTTCTAATAAAAATAAAGGAGCTGGTTGAAGCAGTTCAGTTTGTAAGACCTTGCAAAATATTCAGACTCAGATCTGTGTTAGATAATTTTGTAAATAATCCCTGATATTAACATTATTTTTGCTTATTTCTTGGATGCTACAAGAAAACATCTTGAGCTCCCATAAAAGCCAGAAAATAGAACTGAATTTCTAGCCAGCTGCCCAGTACTAGTATCACCAGTAGAGAAGAAATAAACTGTGCCTGTTTAGCTTATCAGTATATTTACTCTGGATTTTTTTCTAAGCACAGCTATATTTCAAAACCTTGTTTCATTTTGTTCAAATACTTAATATCTCCTCTGCTAGGAATGTGTCCTTCAGATCAATAACAGGCATCTCACAGCAAGAGCAGGCGCCCCACTAACTACTTCCTACCCACTATCCTCCTTTCACGGTGACAGGGAATGCAGGTGCCATGGTTGACAAAACACTTGCTTTCAGCTACAAAACAAACTCCTTGGAAGGATTAAAAATATTTGCTGTGCCAATTCTTAAAGTCATGTTATGCTTCATCAATAACTCATTTAGTTTTTAAAAAGAGGCCTTTGTAACCCAAGTAAGTGTTATTGCAGTACCTTTTTTGCATATTTTTCTCTTTTTGTGTAAATGCCTTGTACAGAGCTCTTTATGCCTTCTTCATTTAAAAGCACAGTCTAGCTGACTGCTCACAAGAAAAGGGATGACTCCTATACAAGTCCAATCCTACTTCTCTTCTCTGCCCCAGAATTAAGAACTCTATTCCCATTGTAGCACAGATATAACAAAGTTTGTTGTTTTAATTTTTTTCTAGTTTTGTTATTGATACCCATTGGGAGATGTCACACAGTAATTGGGTTATAATGTCCATGACCATCGTACCTATTGATGTCACAGAGGTCGGTGCACTTATATGTACTCCTATCACTATTGCTTTTAAGTTATTTTGCACAAAAGCTTTGTACTAATTTGTAGTACAGGTTCACTGGCGCTCCTAAGAGCTATAAGAGAAAGTGGGTGGGGCCTCCACTCAGCCTAAGAGCCAAACTCACCAGGGATGTCATTAGGTACCCTTACTAGGTTTGAAATTGGCAGTTTAAAAATCTGAAAACTTGTTATTTAAGTTTAATGGAAATGGATTGGAAACTATGAGGTTAAAGTTATGTTTTTATACCTACTCTGTGGAGGAGGTAGTTGGTTGTCAGTGTACTAGAGAAAGGTAATCAGATTAAGTTAGACATACTTGAAATAAAGGTATTATCTAAATACATTTAAGAAGTTTTTATCATTTTAACTTTTTAGGTCTAGGGCCAGGATCACCAATTCTCTTGCTTATAAATGAAGCAAAGATTGTAGATAGTAACAAAGATTCACCAGAGTCTGGTGTCTGGTTTGGCAGGTATGTTCTTGCAGAAGATGTCAGATTCGTTCAGTTCCTACTACTCTCTTTTCATTAACTAACAAAACTGAGTCTTTGGTTATCAGGTGACAATCTGCTTTTTATAAATGCTGCTTATTTTTATTTTCTACCAGCTGAATTATAACCTCTATTTTTTATACCCCTTTCACCCCACACCTGACTACAAGCTCTCTGAGGTCAGGGCCTGGGTGTGACACTTGATCATTAGCAGATATACGGCGAATAGTCAACTCGCTGATTGAATAGTTAAGTGAATCTTTAAGTGCAGCACTGATTTGCTTACATGGACTACTATGGAGGTAAAAGATTTCTTGTAATAATCTTAGGTTCCTCTATGATTATTTATGTTCTCTTCCAAGATTTATTTAAAGTTTTTCTTTGTCTAGTTTAACCAAACATTTCATCAAATGAGTTACTACATATAAAGTACTTAGAATAGGACATGACACATGGAATCCCTCAAAGTTGGTAGCCGTTATTAATATTTATAAGGTTATCTTTCAATTATTTAAAGGAAGCTTTAGAATTCTGGGAGTGATAGAAATGTGAAAAGATGTATGAACAGCTTAGCATGTTCATCCTCTGAGCCCTGGAATGAAATGATTCAGCATTGAACACTTCATGACAAAACAACTCCTGTTCCTTTAAAGAGTTTTATATTTAAGGGCGATAATAAGAAATTTTTCTGAATTGTAGTGCCACGTTGACCACTCTTATTCTGTTGCTGGTAGACTGGTAGCTGAAATAGGACGTTGATGTCCTTTGTGTGCATGCACCACTCAAAATTGGGTTGGGTGCTGTTTAGGTGTGCCATAGGATCCTAATTCCTGTTTGCTAGACACATTTGAGAGAAATCAGTAACCTAATCTTCATTTGTTTAATGATAGTTTCTCAGTTTTTGATACTATAATTCCAAAAATAAAAGCTTGTCAATCCTGAATCATAACAAATAGAAAAGTCTAAGGAGGGTAAGATAGTCGGAAAATGTATGAGTCAAGGTAAGTGTTTTTGTTAAGAGACTTAATACTCCCTGACATACTCCCTGAATTAAATATCTGTATGGGCCATTGGTGCATAGTCCTACAGATTGTCAGGTGGCCTTGTAAGTCTCAATGAATAGTTTAATTGTAGGTATACATGCACATATATCATCACCTATAGATATGTGAAGCATAAGTCAGAACAAGAGGCAAGAACTTGCCTTTGTTTCATCAGCCAAGTCTTAGATTTTAGTTTGTAGTTATAAACTCACTAGCATTCTAAATGAGAAGATTTCTCTGATGTCAATAGGAGATAAGTGGCCATGCAGACCTTTGTAAGTGTAAGACCTTTGCTGCTGGTTTTTGCAAGCTGCCAGTGAAGTTAGAGATGGAGTGCGCTGGAGTCTGCAAATAACAAAACTGCTGCAGATGCAGAAACACTATTCCTGTATGCAGTGTAATTAATGTGCCTCTCACACACTCCAGCTGAGGATTCACATGAAGAGACAAGAGCACACATGGTACATTTTGCGTCATCATCTAATTTACTACTCCATTTGAAAATCCAACAGTATTAGGCAAACCATGCATTTCTTAATGGTGAGAACTATTGTCAGAAAGGAAACAATTTCATCAAGCATATGAGATATTGACAAAAGAAGTGGGAATTTTGTTTTGTGACACCAAGATTAATAACCTAGACTTCTCTTTCTCCATATCACCCCCATAGTATTCCTTCTCTGTTTTAAAGTGTTGGGTCCTGAAATTGTCACTCCTCTTGCTGCTTTGTCATTTTTCTTTCCTACTTGCTCACACAACTAGAAAAAAAAGAACACTGGATTTATTTTCTCTCATTTTCTCAGGAAAGCATGAAAATTTTTGCTTGAAAAAACAACTTAAATTGCCACATTTCTAAATTTAAGAGGAAGCACTTCACGTACTTTAATCATGGTGATAGACAAACTATGTAGCAGAAGTGGCATTTTTCAGAGCAGTTTCTAATGTACTTATATAAGATTATAATTTAGATCAGAACATAAAAGCTTCGAAGTGTTAGAATAGTGAGGTGAGAGTGTATGCATGCACATGTGTGTGTCCAGGGCTAGATGCAGCAAGGGCTGGAGTTACAAGAATCCATCCTCTGTGTGGTGGACATTGCTGGAAAACAAGGTGCCAGGATTTTCTGGTTATTGACATTCACCCCGAGGCTAGATCAGTGGTGACAGGTGTAATCTCAGAATTCACAAAGTAGAACTTCAAGTACAAACTAAAAGATGTGGAATTGTTTTCAGTGTTTTTCATCAAGGCTCAGTCCTTGAGAATTTATTTTTAACAAAACGCAAAGGTCACTTTTCCTTTGGAAAAAAATAACCACCTGCCATTTCCTAGAAAAAAGGTGACATTTTTCTATGAAAAGGAGACACTTTGCCCAGAGGCTAGTGGAGGCAATTTCTGGAATTGCCTGACAATGAGTTTACAGAGGACCAGAGCAGAATGTTGAGCCTCTGGCAGAAGTGACATTTTCCTCCCTATTCAGAGTTCCAAATTTTAAAAAATACAAAACTGCTTTTTCCGTGGTAATTTTCCCATTCTCTTATTGACATGTGCAGTGACATTACTGATTAATGTTCTGAACACACACCTTGCTGAGACGAGGTGAGGTTATTCAAAGATGGCAGGCTGGGTACTGAGCCCTGAGACAGAGTCCCGAGCGTTCTATTGGGTTTCTATCACAGACTAGTCTTGTTCTCTTTCACAATCCACCTAGCACCTCATTGCACAGCACCAGTAGTCCCATCCATTAATAATTATTCAAAATAGACATATCCATTTACTCACTCATCTATTCAACAAATTTTATAATGGGATGTTGAGTAGTCCTTCTCATAGAATGGCTCTAGGATCCATAAACCTCCTTCAGAACTACTGCAGAACTATCATCTCCTCGGCTCTCAGCCTAGTCTATGTAAACAGAAGCTGGAAGGATGAAAAGAGGATCTTCATGTAGAGGGGAAAAGAGAATCTTTTTCTTATGTGAGATACAGTGTTTGCATTGAGAAGTAATCCAGTCATCCCTATGAGAAAGGGAAGGGTGTTTCTCAATCCAAATGAGGGAAAAGGATCCAAGGGAATAACTCTTTCAAACTGGTGTTGCCCAAAAGTTGGGGACATGGTGGTTTGGTTTCCCAGTTGGACATCTGCTTAGGCAGTAGACTTACTTCATTTGCCAATTGGAATTAGGAAAGAAGTGAAATGGGAAAGAGATGGCAAAAGAGAGAGAGAAGACATGGCAATAAAGCCACAACAAGCCAGTACTGGGCCTGGCAAAGCTATGTGAGTGTATGGTTGAAGTGATCATGGGAGATAGAGCTTGACTTGAGCCAGGTGCCTTCCATATACCACTCAAGAGAGTTGACCACTGGGCAAGGATAATCCAGCATCTACACGATGATCTGTGCTCCAGTGTGGCCGCAGCTGACAGACATGAAGGAGGTCAAGCTTAAGCCAAATATTGCACTGCCCCTAAGATGGATGCACAGATCTATCTGAGAGAGCCAGCCACTGGCCACCTGCCACTGCAGTGGTCAGTATCATTCACTAGACCAGCAGCCACAACCAACACAAATAAGAATTAAATGAAAAAGCCAGTTAAATAAAAAAGGCTTCTTCTCTTCATATAATGCACTAGAAGAACTAGACCTTAGGAGGAAAGAGTCAGTGACTCAGAGGCAGACCATACCTTCCTCACCTCAAAGCTGCCAGGGTCCCTATTAAATTCTGCAGAGAGTAGGAGGAAAAGAGATTTAAATTAAGTTTGAAGCTGAGGCTTTAACAGGTAGACATGTTATAGCCAAAAGTGACTTAAGAGCTAAGAATTTTCCCAAGCTATCATTAAGGAGTAGGAGAAGGAGACGAGAATAGTAACTGTGTAGAAAAAAGCTACTTCGTATTTTATCCCCTACCCACTCTATGGGACTACTCAGTAAACGGGTTGTGTGTACATGGAGCACCCATTGTTCATCAGCCATCCTTTCAGTCCTGGGGACCCATGGATGAATAATACAGGCATGAGAACAATTTCAAATGGTACCTGGAGATAAATACTGAAAAGGATGTGTGCAGATGTCTGAGAGGACAGAGACATGCATCTGTCATAAGGAGAGGGGATGTGAGGATAGGCCAGGGAAGATTTCACAGAGGAAGTGTGAGTCGGAGACCTGAAGGATTGAAGCATTCATAAATATGAATTTATGAAGCATTTTAGGTATGGGAATATGGTGTGCAAAAGTGCAGATATCCATTCACTCAGCAGGCACATGTGGGAGCCTTTCCTAGGCGCCAGGAGCTATTCCAGGTAGGATCTCGGCTTAGAAGATGAAAACATGGTTCTTGCAAGGATCTAAATCTGGAGGACATGGAAAACCACAGGCTGTTTGTTATGCCTGAAACCTAGGAGGCAACAGAGAAAGAAGACAGAAACAAGTTAAGGTGAAAGGCTGTCAGGAGCTTAGTGGAAGAGGACTATAAAACAGGCTCAGGAGGCATGGAGGGGTTGGTTATAAGCAGGGGAGCAACGTGATCAAATGTGCATTTTAGAAAAATAACTCTGGAGTCAGTACAAAATACACATTGTAAAGAAACAGACAGGAATCAAAAGAGAAGTTAAAAAATGTGTAAGATCTCTTTCATTTTCTTTGCAATCCCACTTTCTCTGGTGCCCTTTATGGACTCCACCAATGAGCTCCCTTGCCCTAGAGCTTGAACTTGGTGAGAGGGGGAGAAGAAGCCAGAAATCAAAGGGCGGGGAGAGAGTGAGGTGCTAGTAGTCAGTGCCTTGGTCACTTTGCTCCCAGGTTGCAGTGTGCTAGGCATCCATCATTGGAAGCCTCAGCTGTAACAGCTATGGAAGGAGAAAGAGGATATGAAATGGCAACATCTGAACAATGAGACCAATACTCCTCAGGTGTGAGTGGATGAGATCAGTGAAGAGTCAAGTATGTTTGCTTGTTCACACTTAAGTAACTAGAAGGACTATGATGCCTTTAATACGGAAGGAGAAGCAAGTTTGGAGTGTTTTAACCTAATCAGAATGTTTTAATAATTTTTAAGTTATAAGAAAGGAGGCTTTAGGTTAATATGTAAATAAGGCTTACATAAAGTTTATGTTTATAAGATTCAACATCTATAAATAACCTCCCATCAGAGACAAGTTCTCAATTTCATAATTTATGTTTTCTTTGTTGAGTGTTTTATTTTATGATTCGCTTTTTGACTCCTTTTCAGGAGGAAGTAGTAGCAATAGAATTCATTTTATATTGATAACAAAATATCTACTGTTAACTCAGTGGGATAGGAAAGGGAAAGCATTATATGCTGAAGCCTACAGCGTAGGGAATGCAAAGTGCTGCAGACATCAAATTGCTGCCTAAAGGAAGAAGGAGCAGACAAATTTTCCATCAAATTCTTCTAGGTTATCCCAGATGGGAGAACAACCACAAATGGGTGAAAATGATATAGAGACAGATTTTGATTCATTATTTTAGGAACAGTTTAATGGAAGAACTACCCCACAATGGAGTGAGTTGTCTAACTACTAATACTGCACATTCACTGAGAGCTCAGTGGCGTTGTGGCAAAGTTTTAATGTATAGCATCTGATTCCATCTCTTATGCTAACCTTGAGATAGATATAATTTTTATTTTACAAATTAGGAAACTTAAGTTTAGAAAAGTTGAGAAACTAACCCAAGTTCATACCACCAGCACATGTCAAGGCTGAGATTCAAACTCCTTTTGACCATGATGCTACTACCTTCCAGAAGACTAGTCAGCTCACCAGAATTGGAGGTTTAATCAGAATCTGAATTATCACTTCTCAGGTATTTCTGCTGTTCTTGTTAGAAGCTGAACCATTTCAGTCTTAAAGTCACCATCTCTAAGCTGTGATATTATATATGCTTCTTCTTTTCTACCTTCCTTCTCTTCCACCCTACCACCCCTGGCCCCAGACTTCTAATGAGCATTATGTGTGAGTGTCTCTGTGTATATGTACGTTGAATTTATTGTAAAAAAATCCATATTTTTATTAATAACAGAAGGCATCAAGGGAAAGTTCTAGATGGAAGAAAAATCTGTTCCCTTTTCACTAACTTATATACCCCTGCCTGCCTAACTTATATACTCCTGTCTGATTTGTTAAAAAAAATTAAGGTTATTCACAGAGTGCATAATATTTCATAATAGCATATTTTTTCTATGCCATATACCCCAGTATTTTTCTTTCAACCATCATTGACTTTTGGAGAATGGTGGAGGGCTAGCAAATATTCCTAGAAGCCACTTCTTATCAGTAAATAGTATCTTTTTGTTATTCAGAATTACCAAATTAAAGGTGTTTCAGAAATTTCCCTGGAAAAGACCTATGATGTAACTTTTAAGTATGTCATTTACATAACCGAGTTATCTAAACATAGAAATTAGAATCCCGAGATTTCTCCTGTTACTGAGGTTCCAGTGAAACTATGTTCTGTAAAAAGAAATCTATGAACACAAAAAAATAGACCAAATGGTTAGACAAGATGTAATAAAGTAGGATTCCAAGGCAGATCTCTGAGGCTCCTAATTCCATACTACCTCCCCTGGATAAGTACCCTCCTTTTGGGACCCTCGTCTAGTTTCAAGTGTGGGACAGATGAAGGAATGTAGTGTTGCCTCAGAAGTGATACGAAGAGGGATGATGTTTTCTCAAAACTACATAGGATGTAGAAACATCTTTGCAATTTTATGCCAATTCAGAAATATTCTATCTCTTTTACTTAAGGAAAATGTCTGAATGTCCTTTGCTTACATAGGTCAGATGCTGAAATGAGGAATGAGATCCTCAGGGAAAAATGATTTACAGGAAGAGGTAGGTTAGAGTTTATTACTGAGAATTTGCATCATACTCTGTTTATGTCTAAGACCCAAGTACGTATTTCATATCCTTGTCCAGTAGACCTTTAGGGTAATAGTACTGTACAGGATAAATAAGACAGAGGCTATACAAATATTTCAAGAACTACAAAACATGCATCAAATGTAAGCTAGTTTTATGGTGATTTTATATTCTTAAACATCTTAATATGCTACTTTCTCCATTATAACTTATTGTACTATGCTTATGTGCATTCTTATCTTTTCCTTTGTTTCAGGGAGTTGTCAGTCTGTCTAATTAGATTATAGGCTCATTAGGTGGGAACCAATAGCTAATTCTATGTTTAGTACAGAAACAGTACACTGTTGGTATTTAATCATGCATAGTCTCCAGTTCCGGCTCAGCAGGGTATAAGAGTACATGTTCTGAAAGCTCACTAGAGTGAAAAGTCTCCTGCAGAGGGTAAGAAGAAGGCAAGAAGGACAGATGAATATTTATTTAACACTCAAAGAGTTCTTTTTTTTTTTACAAGGGTATAATAGCTATGCCACCAACCTATAGAATGGAAAATCAGCCTGAATAGATGTAAAAGAAAAAAATCAATATGCAGTAGTTGTTTTATGCAGCAGTGTTCAATTCCAAAAGAGCTGACAGTTTTTAGAAAGGAAAAAAAAAACAAGCAAACAAGATGTATTATGCCATTTAGGGAAAAGTAAAGCAAATAATTCATATGTGGAACTTGTATAGAGTGTCTCAAAACTGCCTCAGGGAAGCTAACTCGGTCTTCTTTGGAGTCTCATGGGTGAAGAAAGAGAAGGGAAAGTGTTAACTTAGCTAGTTTATAAATAAAGAAAATGACACCTGACAAAATTCTAGGATTTAGTTTATCAGTTCTGGGGCCAGAACCCCTGATTGCTCATCTGCTGTCTTATATACACTGTTAAATCTCTAGGGACTTTGCAGTCTCTATTCACTCTGGGGTTAGAATTTAAGTTCTGCTCAAATCCTTAATAAAAACAGTTTCACATTTTCTTCTTAGTTGAATCCCTCTTGGCTTGCAGCCAAGTTTACCATGACTTCTTCTGGGTCTTTATTTAGTTTAATTGACAGTCTCTGCTAAACCAAGACAGAGAAAACAAAGTTATCCATTTCGTATTGAAAGGTGGATTCTGTAAGAGCTTATTGATAGGTTAATAGTAGAAAATTCTTTTAGAAACTCTGTTTTATGATATATTCACAAAAGCTTACAGAGTCCTTTTTCTTACCAGCTAAGTAATGCATCCTTTCTGAAAATATTATTAACACCACTTGGAGTCATGAAGAAATCATCTTAAGGATCTCAGAATGTTTATATACATTCTGGAGCTTCTATAATCCCTTTAATGTAAAAGGGAAGAAATGGCAGAAACTTTTTGTGTCTACATCAACACTGACATGCAATGTAAATGATTAATTCCTATTTTTAAGCTTCCATTTTCATTACTGGGCTAAAATTTGATGAAAGAGAAGGGAATACATTCATTTTATTTACTGCTTGCAATGAACCTTAACAAATGTAAGGGAGTAGGGACACCTTTATATCCTAAAGCACTTCTTTCCAGAGTAACAGCCATAAAGGACAAAGGAACATTTTGTAAGAGATTCATTAGTAATATGAACAAGAAGTATAATTTGCATTTGTTGTCAATATCTGAATATCTATTTTTAAATATAGTGAAATATTCTAGAGAAATTGTGTTTACTATATTAATTGAATTATTTATGTATATTTATTAATGCAACTGTAAAACTTTCATAATAAATATTGACTTTGAAAACCAAAAAAATATAGGAAAGTATTATAGATAATCCTTTGTCGGCCATTACACAGATGGACAGCTAATTCCCAGTAGACACTCTGGGATATATCTGTGAAAGTGACTAAAACCAAAGACTTCTGAGGTAACAAAATATCTTCTCTGATTGCTTTTGGAAATAGTAAATGTTCCATCATGGAAAAGTTGAAAAGAAGAATGTGTTTTGGAGTGAGCTGAAGAAAGTATAGAAAATCATTGAAACAACGCAGGATCAATACTGAGAAAAAGATATGAGAGAAAGATAGTAAACTTCTTCCAGTAAATAAAAAACATGTATGTTTACCTGGAAACTATTCTAAAGTTAAAAACTTACTAAAATAAAATGAATAAAGACAGAAATGAAGTAAAAGCAGAAGAGAAAAATGCTCTAATTTCTTAGTAGCTTAAAAATACATTTAATCTTTATTTGAAAAGTTCACAGTTCTGAATATAATAGAGTCTGAGCTAAGTCACTAAGAATGATAATCTGCTTTAAAACATGCATCTGGCATAATGTCCAGTCTTCTCTAGGCCTATAATTACTGATGTGTGCATATGAGCAAGGAAGTGTGTGATTCGGTTGGACTCAATGGGCTAATAATAACACTTCTGATCAATGTTTGAAACCCTCCAAGGAAGTAAACAGTATGAATAGCATGACTCAATTCTATAGATAACAGTGCTTATAAGATTCAAAAGGAATAATAGGGTACATGAACTCTATCATCTACTCTTATTTCTGGGAAAATGGCAAAATATTGAACCCTGCCAAGTATATGCCAGTTAATGTGATTCATTTTGGACATGAGTTAACCCTCTACCCACAGATGTCCAGAGCCCAGATGATGTCTCTCTCTTAACAAGAGGTCTTATTACTTAATGATTTCCCTTATCTGTATGAAATCAAAATGCAAAACACTTCATTCCCAGTGAGGGGAATTGCCACAAAGTGGTAACCAGCATAGTTAACTTGGAAACTGGGGAATGTAACTACTTACTTTCTTGCCTCAGTGTCATCTGCCCAAAATTATAATGATAGATTAGCTTGTATCTTAGGTCCCTTCCAACTCTAAAATCATATAAATGGCTAATTGTAACCACAGAATTACACTAAAAGCAGTAAGAACTGTGGCCTTTAAATAGCATGCCCTAATTGGCAAACTAATAAAGGTCTCCCATGATAAAGGGGTATGCCCAACAATTAACTCTGGGAATCAATGTCCTGTCCCCTAAAAACAGCCACAAGCTGAGTACAATCTAATAGAATAAAAATATAAGCACCAACAAAGGCACAGTCAGCTAATTTTATAAATTCTAATGAATATATACACAGGAAACCACATAGACAAAAAAAACCAATGACATAAAAACGTTTAATTATCCTGGAGCATGACTTGGACATATTACACAATCACTATAATTGATTGAGCAAAGAACAATGGTTCAAGTTACCAAGCAAAAGGCAACAGACTGAAGAGCACGCAACTCAGGGCCAAGAGGCCATGTGCCCCTTGTTAACACTGAGGAACCGGTATGAATAAAGGCAGTCCTAAACCACCAAAGTTACAAATCATTGCTCCCCAGAGCTACCTGTGGGCAATTTGTATTATAACTGAAGTCCACCTTCATATTCGGTCTTCTTTTTCTATGCCTGCTGACTTGTGGGTAGCATTATAATTCCTCAGCAAATTCTCTGTCCTATAAAGTTCTGCTCTTTTTCTGTGCCCATCCTGCATCCTCTCTTTCCCATCATCACCACACACATGTATATGATAAATCAGAGCTGCAACTTCCACCGTATTTCTTATCTTGACAGGTGAGTCCTACACCAATGCCAAGACATAAATTATTTTTATAGAAATGAAAATGCCACATTAGTTTGCTTCTTAATCCCATAATATAACTTATTTTCCTTTAACATCTTCTAGAAAGTTGTAAGGCATCATTTTTATATACATAGAAGTCATGAAAAAGTAATAAAGAGGCGTTAGTAAATAATCTGTTCTGTGTTTTATTAGTATGTCACAAAATACATTATACAACAAAATACCCATAGCAATAATATTCATTCTGAGAAAATTGTATATGGCTCCTAAGTAACCTTTTAAAGTCTTCTGACTGGGCTACTGCCATTTCAGGCAGTTTGGGTTTATTACAGTATTATGTGAAATTTAGTTACATATAAAATCAATTCATCATTGCATTATCATATACCAAGCCTTCAGTTGCACAATAAATAGTGCAGAAATATTAAGTTTATTTAATTTTTCTAATGCAAATGGAGAATGGAAGATCTTTCAAAGTTAATAGCCTCTAGCACAGGCTAACTTAGGCTGACTCACGTCTCCAGCGCTCCCGTCCTAGTCCTGCGACTTTCTTCCTGTTCTGCGTGGTAGGTCATAAGAACAATATGTTTAAGGTAATTTTTAAAAATAATTGTTGTACTGAGGGGATTTAAATAAATCAACATAATAGCAAAGAAACATTATTTTTTGGTCACTGAAAAAAAGTGTTGCTTAACATGTGTGGATACAGCCTTAAACTCAGAAGAGTAAACAGATAAATGCCGTAATGCCCATTGTCTGTGATAATGCACGAGCTTGGATACTTTGTCTTCCATTGATTTCTTCTTGACTTTTTTTATACCAATAACAGAATGCTTATTTCTAGATCTCAAAAAGTTATTTTTGTGTTTTTTCTTTCATTCTTTGTAACTGTTTTGAACACATACTTAATCAAGTGTTAATAATTTGTTTCATTAATAGTTGTTACCATTTTTATTAAACTTGAAAGATGCATGTTTCACATTTTGAATGGATAACTACAGAGATAGAAGTTAAACTTTTATATTAAGCTTTGTTTCCATTTCTTTGTCTTATAATCAGCTCTTCACTGGCCAAAAGGTACCCAATGTTTTTTGTCCTTCATGACAGAATACATTTTTTGTTACTTTTGGAAATAGCTAGAATTTACAGTTTATCTGTACTCATTGCAGGGTTAAATGTTTCTGTTATGTAAGAAGTTTAGCTTTCATGTTCATTCTTAAAATGCCTAAATTTTATTCTTGACCTTAGTATTTCCAAATGGTTATGTTTTTTTTTTTTAATTTAAGAAAGAAAATAACATTGGAAATAAAACTTTTTACTTGTGTGGGTTTTCTCCTGCAACTTCCTTTTCAAGGAAATTTGCTCTGCTTGCCAATATATAAATGCCTATTTCATCTAATACTGTGTTTTAACTAGGAGAAAAAGAATGCCTAAATGTTTGTTCAGCATATGAGCATTTACAAAGGTGTTCCACCTCCATTGGTACCGTTATGATTAAGAAAAGATGCTGAGTGTGTCCTCTTTGTTCCTTGGACTACATTGACATATATTCATGCATCAGGCAAAGTTTTACTTTTAAAAGTTTCACTTGCCTCTGTTGTCTTTTTATTCTATCATCCTATCACAGTCTTGCATAGGCAAATGTCATGAAAAAGTATTCTGTACCTGCTCCTTCCCTCTCCTCATGTCCATCCCCTTGATCCTCTACAGTTGGGCTTCTGAAACCACCACTCCACCCAAACTCCTGCTCATAAATGCTGCCGAATCCCAAAGCTTTGACTTATTGCTCCTAACCTGTCAGAGGTACTTAACATTGTAGGTCAACCCTCCTCCTTGAAGTGCTGCCCTGCCTTTTCTTTGACATTGCTCAGCTTCCCACCTCCAGTTGCTTTTGAATCCAGTTTCCATCTTTTTCATCTTCCCACTGCCCATGGGACTGCCTCTCATTCATTCCTCTGTTTTTCATTCTCTATTTTATTTCCTGGAAGAGCTCATCCATTTTCATCCCAGTTTATCTACTTACTAGTTGTGTATGTAAGGCCTGTCTGTACCTCAGGTTTCTCATCAGCAAATTGGAGAGCCTGCTTGATGTGAAAGTCAAATGAATTAGCACTTAGCACTTAAAACAATCTCTATCACATAGTAAGCCATTTGTTATTAGCCACAATTATTATGTATTAAATTTCATCACACTTAAAGCTATATCTTCATCTTTCATTTGTTTCTACATGTCCAATGCTTTTAAGATATGATCAACAGATAATTCTATCAATATCCTCTCAAACATAAATGTATCCAAAACAGAAGGCTGTTTCTTGGGCCATATTCCCCTCTCAAAATGCTCTCTTATCTTTTCAAATGCCCCATTTTTTTCACTCTCTATTCAAATACCCTCTTTCTATCACTTATGTTACCATTTTCTAGGTAATCAACATTACCTAGTAACTTAATGGTTTTCTTTCATTGTTCACATTTAATCTTGTTAGTAAATTTGTTAAATTTTCCTTTGTAATTTATTCTGAATTCATTGAATTTTGTTACTTTTCAATGCTCCACCTTGGTCCATATCCTCGTCATCTTACACATGGACTAGTCACATGTATCTTTACTCCCAACATCTTTAATCCAACTCAGTAAGATCTTGTAAACACCACTGTCAATACTTCATATTCTGGCCAATGTTCTGGCCAAAAAGGTAGAATCAAAAAAATGCAGTTATAGCAACAATTATTAAATAATTGGGACTGGCAAAGCTGATGTTTTGAAAATACACATTGAAAAATTAAGTTCATAAACATGAACATTTATTTTAATTAATTAAAACCTGAAAAGCATACTTTTTAAAATTTTTATATAAGATTAAGAAAATAAGCACAAAGGATCATAAAAGTGTCCTAGTGAAACAGACATTATCATACAAAAGGGTCAATGTTATTACTTCTACTACTACTATAATAGTTATAATAATAATAACTTATACTTTACCAAGTGATTTGACATAAAATATTATTGCTTTTCACAATAATTTAATGAAAAAAACTATTAACCTACTTTACAGAATTAAAAA
Organism: Phyllostomus discolor; assembly: GCF_004126475.2. Classification (NCBI taxonomy): domain Eukaryota; kingdom Metazoa; phylum Chordata; class Mammalia; order Chiroptera; family Phyllostomidae; genus Phyllostomus; species Phyllostomus discolor. The sequence continues at coordinate 43,601,337 of NC_040912.2, forward strand.
CTGAGGCTCACAAGGTTAAGTAGCTTACCAGAGATCTGAGTGATCATGCAGCCAGAAGGCAATGGAGGCCAAGTTCTATCACACTAAAGACCTACATAATCATTTTTTAACAACTTACATTTTAAAAACTTGATATTAGCATCTAATAAATGTTGATTGAATGAGTGAAATACCAGATAGGCTGGAATAATTCTAAAACTGATTATTTAAATATACTAAAATAAGAACACATGAAAAAAGAAAACTTAGGGCAATCCCCTAAATGATGGATGTCTAACTCCACTGAATGTTGACTTTCAAAGGGAGAGACCCTGGACCTATAAGCACAGACCTAAGGAAATTGCCACCCACAAGGTCTACTGTCTCTCCTGAACTTCAATATGACTGTAGTAATGAAACATCTAAGGAGGAAAGGTGTGAACGGGAGAAAAATAGTGAGCATAGAGAAAGAGGTGTAGAGAAACAAACTACTGTGCATCCATCCCTATTCAGAAAGACAGCATGTCCAAGCCATGAATGGATCTGGCCTCACCCCGACCCACACACTGTCTCCTTAACGATTATCTGCATCCTCTTGTTCATTTTTAAAATATATTTTATTGATTATGCTATCACAGCTGTCCCAGTTTTCCCCTATATTCCCCTCTGCCCTGCATCCCCTCTCCCACCAGCATTCCCTCACCTTAGTTCATGTCCATGGGTCATACATATAAGATCTTTGGCTTCTCCATTTCCCATACTTTTCTTAACGTCCCCCTGTCTATTTTGTACCTACTATTTATGCTTCTTATTCCCTGTACCCTCTCCCCCATTCTCCCCCACCTCACCCTCCCTGCTGATAGCCCTCCATATAATCTCCATTTCTGTGATTCTGTTCCTGTTGTAATTGTTTGCTTTGTTTTTGTTTTGTTTTGGGAGGGTTCAGTTGTTGGTAGTTGTGAGTTTGTTGTCATTTTACTGTTCATAGTTGATCATCTTCTTTTTCTTGGATAAGTCACTTTAACATTTCATATAATAAGTGCTTGGTGATAATGAACTTCTTTAACTTGACCTTACCTGGGAAGCACTTCATCTGCCCTTCCATTCAAAATGAGAGCTTTGCTGGATAGAGCAATCTGAGATGTAGGTCCTTGCCTTTTATGATTTTGAATATTTCTTCCCAGCCCCTTCTTGCCTGCAAGGTTTCTTTTGAGAAATCATCTGAGAGTCTTATGGGAATTCCTTTGTAGGTAACTGTCTCCTTTCCTCTTGCTTCTTTTAAGATTCTCTCCTTCTCTTTAATCTTGGGTAATGAAATTATGATGTGCCTTGGTGTGTGCTTCCTTGGGTCCAGTTTCTTTGGTACTCTGAGCTCCCTGGACTTCCTGAAAGTCTATTTCATTTGGCAGATTGGGGAAGTTTTGCTTCATTATGTTTTGAAGTAAGTTTTCATTTCTTGCTCTTCCTCTTCTCTTTCTGGCACCCCTATGAATCAGATGTTGGAAGATTTAAAGTTGTCCCAGAGGTTCCTAAGCCTCCTCTCATTTTTTTGAATTCTTGTTTCTTCATTCTGTTCTGGTTGAATGTTTATTCTTCCTTCTGCTCCAAATCGTTCATCTGAGTCCTGATTTCCTTCCCTTCACTGTTGGTTCCCTGTCCACTTTTCTTTATTTCACTTTTCATTGCTTTCACTTATTCCTCTATTTTGTGACCATACTCAACCATTTCTGTGAGCATCCTGATTACCAGTGTTTTAAACTCTGTAGATGATAGGTTGGCTATCTCTTCATTGCTTAGTTCTATTTTTGGAGCTTTGACCTGTTCTTTCATTTGGGCCATATTTTTTTGTCTCTGTGTGCCTGTTACATAGTAATGGGCAGAGCCTTAGGTATTAACCAAGGCAGGTCAACCCATGTGGTTGGGTTGTGATGCTGTATGTGGGAGAAGGATCTGAGAGGGAACAATGCCACTTGCTCAGCTCTCACCCCACTTTCAGTCACTTCTTCCACTACCCATAAGCAAATTGGGCCCCTCTGGTGCTGATTCCCAGATGTGGGTTGGTATACATTCTAGGACCCTGTGGATCTCTCCACCAGGCTCTCCTGTGAGGCTGGGAGTTTCTCCTGCCACTGCAAACCCTACAGGTTCTTTACAGTCAGAGGTTCTGAGTCTTTGTTTCCCCATGCTGGAACCTGGGTTGCACAGTCTGTCTTGCTCCCCAGTTGTTCCTCCCAGTTTATCTGCACACAAATGTGGGACTGCCCACTCCACTAGCCACCTGGCCCACCAGCTGCCACCTTGCCATGGGTCCTCTTCACCCCAGTTACCCATCTCCACCCCTCCTACCAGTCTGGATGAATATTTCTTCTTTAACTCCTTGGTTGTCAGACTTCCATACAGTTCAATCTTCTGGCAGTTCTAGCTATGTTTTGTTTTTAAATTTGTTGTTGTCCTTATTTGGGTTGTGCAAGGAGGCACAGTGTATCTACCTATGCCTCCATCTTGGCCAGATGCATCCTCTTGTTCTAAGCCCCTACTTTGTTCTAAGCAGCCTTTTCATTTGTTCTTCCAGACACCTTGGTATGCAGAAAGAGAATACCCCCCAACTGAAAATGAAATGGGCCACTTTGAATGGATAAGCTGGCAATCTTGTCTTACACTGATCTTTCTTACTAGTGACTGAGTATCACTAAGAGTCTGACCATATCAGGGTGTCCTCGGAATGTCCCAATGGGCTGAGAACCAGCTACCTAGATCACAGAGACCTAACTCAGATAGTGCTTTCCCAAAGAGGCTTTAGCAACAATAATCAAGCTCCCCTGTGTCACATCTCCACTAGAATACCATTGTCGATAAATTTTACCATTAACAGTGAAAAAAATGCTGCATGTTAGAAAGTTATTAAATGAAACAGCTAGTAATTTAAAGTGAGGTTTGGTTCTATTTGCTCCAGTAACCTGATTTTTAGTGGCCTAAGTCAAATTTGTCTTTCTCTTTCCAAAATATCTCTTATTCAAAATCTACCTCTTATTACTTTATTTAGCTGTCTCAATTACATTAGTCAAAGGATGAGCAACCATGTCATTTTTCTAACTATCTTCATAATTAACAGCTTATATAACAGTAATATACGTAAAAATATGTAAAATACTTTTACAAACATTATTAAAGTTAGCCTGTATTTTACAAATGTTCTCCTTTGAATATAAAATTATCTAAAATTATAGAATTGACAAAGATGACTTTGACTTTTAACCTATGACTTTTAAGTGTAAATTATCTCTTTTCTTTAGGTGGGATTAATATTCAGATAACTCAGCTGGCATTGCCTAATCAATACAGAAATTACAGAGATGAAATAAAACTTAATTTTCCTGGATATACTTTATGCTCTGGATGGAAAGTATGCTAATCATAGTTTAAAACATTTGAACCTCAATTGGACATATGTATCTCTCTATTCACTTAACTCTTTTAAATAAGATTTAAAATTCTTTAGTGAAATTATTCAGAAACTTTTCAGTTGCAAATTACTTGGCACTGACTATTAATTAATCTGCTAGTCTTACATAAATTATTACCAGAACCATACGAATGACTTTTAGGAAGTGAAATTATTGATTCAGGACAGAACTGGCATTAATGGCCAACATGGCATGACCATGTGAATACGCTGCAGGTGCATAGCCCACTTTGCCAGAACTTTGCCATTTAGAGTATCATGGAGCATTTCAGCCAAAGAATAGCCATTTGGTGTTTAAATTAGTCTTAAAATCATAATCTTGGAGATTATATCCTGGGAATCTTCTTTATAATAGCATTTTACTAATAAGCTTCATTAACATTTGGCTGTATGTCTTTTATTTAAATGACTCTACAATTTCAAAGGCAAGAACACTCTAGATAGAAATTCTTTTTATGCCCATAGTTGAAATGTGGACAAGAAACCAATGTCAACTGGTGAAACAGTAGCCAAGTGAAAAATAGATTTAAATCTGAGAAACAACAATCTTATTAAAGTGCTGTTATTTTTAAATGCCACCACCCTCTTGGAAAAGTACATAATGCAACCTATATTCTGCCATGTGTCATACTTTGTTTGAGTTCATTATTCACATTACTGATGATTAGAGGGATGAAAGGGGATGGGTGAGGAAATAAAAGAAAATATAACTGGGCCTGCTTACACTTAGAAAGACCCACTAATTAGCCTTTCATTTAACTAAGGAAAAGCTTTTCAAGTCTTGGTAATAATTAAGTGAAACTGCATTAGCACATCCACTTCAGCTCTTTCAACAAACATGCATGGTCTTCTCTTTGTTACCACACCTGTCCATTCCCAATGGGTATTTCTACACTTTCTGATTTGTTTTGTCCAAAATGCATTTTTTTCTGCCTGAATTGTTAGTTCTCTGAAAAGCCAGGTCTTGTGAGTGGTAGGCAAAAGTTGGGCCATATTGTTTCTGGGACAAACAAGTATTGGTTCTTCATATTACATTTATTTGTCATAATTGGAAATGTATTACAGATTTAAAACAGTGTTTTAACTGAAAGGTCACAATTTTTTTAGTTTTGAAATGTCTACATTATCAATCTGGAATACTAAAATAAGAGAAAATGGACTCAATGACAAAGAAAAGGAACAGGTTTCTCTCCCATGTATATCATACCATGGAGAATGCAAAAAGGATGCCCTTCAGAAGGATTACTTTTGCCCTGATGTCCCCTTGCAAAGGAGGTTGGAGCTCATGTTTATGACTCTATTCAGAAAAGGGGTTTCAGTTTTTTAGCTGACGAATGTCTAAGGATCTTGAGTTACTTAGTTAACTACCACTGGACATAACAGCAGTTTTGATTGCAAAAGGCATCATGAAGCAACTCACTTCCTTCAACAGATACTCATTTATCTCATTGTTTACTCAGCACCTGACACATATGATCAGGCACCAGGCCACATGGTGCTCTATCCTGGAGTGTCAAAGAACCAAGCTCACTGTCTCTGGAGCTTTAGGTTCAGCAGCAGTAACAGCAGACAGAGTCATCAGAGGAGGAAGAAATTACTTTGGCTTAAGGCCAACAAGGCAAGCTTTCATTAAAGCAGTGTCATTGGAGTTGTGTCTTAAAGATAGGCTTTTGAAAGGCAGAGATGCATTCCTGAAGGAGGAAGTACAATAGGCATGAAAGGCTGAAAAGTATGGAGCATGTAAAAGGATTGTGAATAGTCAGGTTTGTCTATAGTGCATGACACTTCATTCAATAAATATTTACTAAGTCCCTACCATGAACAAGGTTCAGTCCTGGACTTGGAATAATGCAGTTTAAAGTGGTGTTGGCTCCTGATCTGATGGAGCCAACATTCTGAGGACGAGAGTAGGCAATAAAAAAAAATAGACCTGTAATAGAATGACAAATAGTGAGCAGTGCTGACTGCATTCCAGTCACGCTGTTCTCCTTGCTGATTTTCTCCTGGAACTCACAAAGTGCTCTTGCTTCAGGGTTTTGCATTTGCTGTTGCTTCTGCCTGGAACACTCCTTTTCAAGTCTCACTTCCCTCACTTCCTTCAGACCTCTCTCCAAATAGCCCCCTATCAGTGAAGACTTCCTTATTAAGTAACAATTACCACTCTCCCCCAACACACCCTATCACCCTCTCCTGCTTTGATTCTTACCATAAAACCTATTTTTATTTAGCAAGATATTCAATTTATTTGTTTATTGTCTCTCTCCCCAGTGGAAAGAAAGAGAATTTTGCCTGTTTTGTTTACTATTATCTCAGTGCCTAAAACAGCGTCAAGCACATTCAATAAATATTTTTAATGTAAAGAAATACAATAAAAATAAAGTAGTGTTAAGGTAGTTAGTGAATGATTTGTTGTTTTTTTATGCAAAGTCTGGGAGGATCTCTCTAAGAGGTAACATTTGAATAAAACCTGAAGAAAAGGAAGAGCAAGCCACACGACCATAGGAAAAAAAGAGCTTTCCAAGCAGAAAGAACAGCAGGGACAAAGGCTGGAGCATCCTTGGCTGGAGTGAAAGGAGCTAAGAAGAGAGTGATAGACTATGTCAGGAAGATAGTGTGAGCCCTGCTGAGGATCTGGATTTTGTTCTGGATGAAAAGAGGAAGTTACAGACAGGATGTTTGTTTGTTTGTTTGTTTGTTTCGTTGGTTGGGTGGGTGGGTTGGGTGGTTGATTGATTGCTTATTAGCAGAGCACTAACAGAACTTGACTTCTAAATCACCTGGTTGCAGTGTGAAGAATAGACTATAGCAAAGCAGAAGCTGATAGACAGGTAGGACAGCAATAGTCGAAGTGTTTAGACTGGTGTGAGACAGTGGGAATATAAGATTTGGGATAGTTTTTGAAGGTAGAGTTAATAGGAGTTTCTAATGGAATTTATAGATGCGGTAAAGAGGAGATGTAAAGGAAGAATTTTAGGATTTAGATCAGAGCATCTGTATAAATAGAGTTGCTATGACATAGATGAGGAAGACTATAAAAGTGGCAAATTGGATAAAGGGAGTAGGAGTAGGAATTAAGAGTTAGCTTTGGAGGTGATAAATTGGACATGCATTTTAGAGAGCCACACAGAGACATTGAATAGGTAGTGGGATTTTTAACATGAATCTCAAGAAAAAGGTCAGAGCTAGAAATATAAATTTAGAATTTATCAGTGTACAGATGGTATTCAAAACCATGGAGTAGATCAGATCACCAAGGAAATTAGTGTTAATTAATATAAACCCCACTAATATTTGCATGGTGTTTTACTATTTACCAAGCACATTCACATCTACTAGAAAACTGTAGAAGGTAAGATTGAAACTCTAAGTTGGACTTGAAAGAGAAAAATGATTGAAAGACCAAGAGTAATATGAGGGAAAATGCTTTACAAATGATTGGATTTAGAGGACAAGGTTGTTATAAACAATTTGATTCTTTCATTTGGAGAGACTATAAATGTGTGGGAGTGGAGAAGGGACATAGAGTTGATAATAACTATTATCTTGAACATGGCGAGTCTCTGGTGCTTTAAGGATAACCGGATGATGGAGGAGGAAGAGGGGGCATTTTTGCAAGGCCAGGCCCTATTTATCCTTCAACACTCCATTCACACGTCCCTTCTGCCAGGACGACTTCTCTTCCCAGCCTCCTTGTTCTGAGTTAGGCCTCTTCCTATCTCGTCACAGCTTCTATCCCACACTTAGGACTGCCTGTTTCCTTGTCTGTGGCTCACTGAGGTTCTTCAAGAGAGGGATTTTTGCCTTGCATGTCTCTGTCCTCCTTTAACAGATGAGAAAAGTGAGGCTTAGAGAGATTGAGGAACTGGCCCAAGGTGTTTAGCCTTCTATGCTTTCAGCTGCTATAGATTGTGACCTCTCCCTCCACAGCACTGTGTAGAGAAGTAGTCCTTACACAAACATACCTATCTGTGCTCTCCCAGGTGAGCCCTTCCCTGGGCTCTTTGTGGCTCCTCAACAACAACCCCTGTGTTGGGCCATTTCGGGAGATAGGTATTCATTCTGCAAATATCATGCGTCTATTTGCAGATATCATGTTCTTTCTGATGTCTAAGTAGGCATTTCCAAAACCACTAGAAGTTACTCAATTTTGGAGGATGAGACAGAGAAAAAGTACTGAACTAATTCCTACACTGATAAATAATATTCCACTTATAGCAATTTATTTACTCAAAAATATGTATCTATATGTATCAAACTCTACTGTAAGCATAAAGCATACCACAGTAAATGAAATCTCCACTTTGTGGAATATGTTAGTGGGGGAGAGAGATTATATAAGTAAATGAATCCATCCTTAATGAAATATCAGTTACAGATGCTGTGAAAAAAAATAAAGTGGAATGAGGGAATATAGTGCCAAGGAAGCCTTTCTGAGGGTGGGACACTCGAACAGAGACCTCAGTGATATGAGGCAAAGCAAAGGGAACAAAAGCGTCAAAGGCCCTCAATTTGTATACTCTGTCTGTTCTGACAGAGGAACAATAGCAAGACAGCCAGTGTAGCAAGGAGCCTTGAACAAGGGCCATGAGGTTGGAAAGATAGCTGAGGGTGGTCATGAAAGACCTTGTGAGTCACAGTAAAGCTTCAAGATTTTGTTCTAAATGTGATAAATAACAACTTAGCAAAACCACCCTCTGTGAATAAAGTGATAAGATGTGCACTTTTAAGACATTTCTCAGGCTTCTGTGTTGAGACCAGACTGTTGGAGGGAAGGAGAAGCAAGCAATTAACAGTCAGGACTCTATTAGAGTAGTCAGGAAAGGGATTGCAAAAGCTGGGACTAGGGTAGTTAGCAATGGTGATGGTGAGAAGTGGACAGGTTAAGTATGTATTTTGGAGGGAGCCATGAACTGGCTGATGGATTTTTGGACACTGGGAGTAGGAAAGGGGGAGAAATCAAAGATGATGCTGAAGTTTTGTCCTGACTGGTAGTTCCAATTACTGAAACAGAGAAGACTCAGGGAGAAGCAGTTTTGTACACATTAAGTCTGAGGTGATTTATGGGACATTCTGAAATTATCGATGAGCCTAAAGTTTATAGGGGAGATTATTCCTGGAGATACAGATTGGGTGAGAGTCATTGACATGTAAATGATGTTGAAATCCATGAGATTGGATGATATGGAGTAAGTATCATGGAGAAGAGAAAAAGTCCCAGGAAAGAGATAGAGAAAGGGAGATTAGAAGGAGCAATCAGTGAGAGAGAAAACCAGATGTATGCGGTATCCTGGAGAGCAAATGAAGAAAGTGCTTGAGGGAGATAACAATTAACCATGTGAGATGATGTGAAAGTTGAATGAGACCTCACACTCTCAATGGGTATGTGAGATTCTCTTAACTTGGACAGAGGGTTACCTGCCTCTGTCCAGGTTAAAATGCATAATCAGATACCAAATTTACAGCTTTTTCTCTTCTTTGGCCTAACAGATAAATACAAGTACAGGTGGGGTGTATTCACATAGGCTAGTGAATTTTATGGTTATAGTAAAAGTAGTTAAGAACATACAGAGCAAAGGTGGAAGCAGCAGAAAAATAGAAAATAAAACCTGATTTATCAACATGATCTTCCTGATATTCTCACTTTCTCTAAACCAATAGCATGGATGCCATCCCTGAACCAGTTGTTGCATTATCAAATAGCCTAGTCAACTATACTGACGGAAATATGAAAATACAGTCTAAAAAACAAAAGTCATAGAGAAGAAAGGGTATAGGTAAAAAGATAAAGTAACATGAGGGTTATTACTTTGTCTTCAACATATAAAAGATATTTGCTTGCCTTATTTAAAAGATGTTGTAGCCCTGACCAGTGAGGCTCAGTTCGTTGGGCATCATCTCTCAAAGTAAGAGTTGGCAGGTGTGATTCCTGGTCAGGGCACATGCCTGGATTGTGGGTTCGGCCCCAGTCAGGGTGTGTGTGGGAGGCAGCTATAGATGTTTCTCTCTATTGATCTTCCTCTCCCTTCCTGTCTCTCTATAAATATATATAAATATATAATTATATATAACATTTAATATATAATGATATATCATTATATATTTGTTTCTTCATGTATAAATATAAATATAAATAAATATATATTAATATTTATATACAAATATAAATGTATATTTATTTACATTTTATATATTTATATTTCTAATATATTTATATATGATATATACTAAACTACATATTCTGTGAGTTAGAATAGTTGGAAATGTATATATTTATATAATATTATACTTATATAATATTTATATATTTATTTATATTTATAATATATAATATATATTTATATATTGTATATATTAAAATATATATATATTCTGTGAGTTAGAATAGTTGGAAATGTATGTATCTCATGCAGAAATATTCCAGAACCTTGTTTACTATAGAGCAGTATTTGCAATAAAATATCCATCCAGTTAGTTTCAATAATTAAAGTATTTCCCTAAAACACTTCATTAAATCCAATTCAATCTTTTAAGTTTGACCACCATATAACCAAAGAGTATAAGTGCCTTATATCCCTCATAGTACTTAGTACAGTTTTGAGTACATAGCAGAGACTTGACAAACACATATTTGTTAGCTGGTTGGCTGACCAATGGCACTGAGGCAAGATTTCAATGCATTACTAAGAAGTTAAAAAGAAAAAGCCTGTATTTGTTATTTTCAAATTTGTTCTAACATCTTTTGCTTTAGGCAGAAAATATTTCCAAATGTGAAGTTTATTTATCCGACAAACATTCTGAGTCCCTTATAGTGTTAGACTCTGATGCTAAAATGAGTCAGAAGCACAGATCAGAATTAAGGCCTTCGAAGTTCCTAGGCCATGGTGTGGGAATCATGCTAAATAATGGAACTGGATGGCAACACCTAACACAGTTTCTGTTTTTCCCTTGATGACTGTTTTGATGCCCCCTTTTCTTGAAATAATTTTTCTCCCCAAATTTTATGTCCTACATGCTATGCTTACTCCATTGATTAATTCAGAATCTTCTAGTAAAATTAAAGTACAGTGTGATAAGAATGACACATAATTAAAATATTTACAAAGTACTAATGAAACATAGATAAAACAGCAAATAGTGCCTAGAGAATTAAAACAAGAAACCAGGGAAAGTAATAGCATTGAGAAAACAGATGTGTATTATAAAATAAAACTTAAACAGTATATAATTACTTTAAGTTTGAATTAACATTATTATTCTGTTTACACTGATGTTTAATGGGAAGATAAAGAAACAGATTAAATATGGAACAGAGAATGATTTTATTAAACATTATTTTTCCCGTAGCCTATTATTACATTATCAAGTTAAATTTATGTATTGAATCTGCCCATCTTGTGATGAATTCCCACTGAAATTATTCATCCCACAAAATGAGCAACACATTGCTGGATTTACAGTCCTGGCAGTGCTTCCTGTTCAGTTTATTTAAGTGGTTTTATGCATTTGGGACAACAGACCCACATTAAAAATTCAGTCACTTGGATTTATCTTGCACATTTATTTCAGGAAAAGAGAGATGATGGTATTTATAGTAGTTTTCCTCTTTCTCTTATCTAAATGATAATTTGGGTACCTTTGTCTTTGTTAATTCTAGAGTACATCCTAATAGGAAGATGTATTAGACACTCATCTCAAATTCCCAAATCGTGAAAATAAAGTAGATAACAGATGCTATTTTGATGCTGAATCTATCGAAGTTGTCAATTAGTGCTCACATTCACTCTTCTTAATAGATCAGCTTCTTGTATAACAAAACATTTAACACACATGGAACATTCTCTAAAAAATAGAACTTTTAATCAATTGCTATAAAACCAAAATTACTATTCTAGCCTAACATATGATTTCAGGAAGAAACTATTGACATATTCCTGTAGTCTACAATCCTGCCTTATATCCTTAGAAAATATATTAATGAAAGATCATTCAGGTGACTTTAAGAACTACTTAATTAATGAGTAGTCATGTACTAGTTCCCTGCATGACTTAGGAATACAGATTTTTGAAGCTAAAACTTCTCTTTGCTGTTTCAGCCACACCCTCTCATGCTGCCTGTCTAATATGGTATGCTTGGCTTCAAGTCTTAGAGATTATCTGTTCCACCCCCTTATTATTTCCCAGTCTACTTGATTTGCTCTTCCTCCACTAGACCCAGTAACTCCTGCCATGTACTAGGCACTCCTCCCTACAAACACCTGACACTTAGCCTGCCTCTCTCCACAACTTCTCTGCTTCTTCAATTGTCAGTCTGGCTAATAACATGTTTATCCACCCCATTTCCCAAGCTAGAACCTAAACACTGGGTTCCCAAATCTCTTCCTCTCTTAACTCCATATCCAGTAACTTTGACAATCCTCTTCAGAAATGCTCCTCCCCCTTTTTCCACCCTGCTGTTGGCAAGGTTCAGGACCCCATTGTTTCTTCCCTCATCCTGTGCTGAAGTGGAACAGGGATTTGTAAAATATCTGATACCCCTAGTAGATATTGAGTTTCTTGTGGGCAAGAATATTTCAATGAAATGTAGATATTTATAATCTCCTTTAATTCTTCTAAGAATAAGACAAAGTATGGGGACAGGGAGAAAGAAAGAGAAGGAGGAAGAGGAAAAGAAGTCATATTCCTTTGAGTATAGAGAGTGGCTTTTAAATATATATATTTTTACCTTGGCCCACAATGAAAGAATACATTTTACACCAGGAACTCAGTACACACACACACATGCACACACACCCCTGATGTGAAAAGTTTCACAGGATAGCACTTAGCTTACTAATGCAATGCACTCTATTCTATTATTTGTAACACTAATATTGACCACTAAATTGATTTCTATAGCAGTGGTACATTGGAATTAACTTAGGGAATTTTTAAAATATATAATCATGCCTGAGTTCCACCCCCAGAGCATCTGAGTTAATTGGCATGAGATGTGGCCCAATGCAGACATTTTTCAGGGCCGTCCAGGTATCCCTAATGTGCGAGCGTGGGCACGAACTGCGGGTCTGGAGCCTTGCTTCTCAAAGCGCGACCTGTAGCACAGGGGCACTGGCATCGCCTGAGAGTTTGTCAGAAATGCAGGATTGTGGGCCTCACCCCAGATGTCCTGATCAGAAACTGCATTTTATCTTGTAAATCTTATAAAAATTAATTTTAAAAAATTTTTTCTAAGATTTTATTTATTCATTTTCAGAGAGGGAAGAGAGGGAGAAAGAGAGAGAGAGAGAAACATCAATGTGCGGTTGCTGGGGGCCATGGCCTGCAACCCAGGCATGTGCCCTTACTGGGAATCGAACCTGCAATGCTCTGGTTCGCAGCCTGCACTCAATCCACTGAGCTACACCAGCCAGGGCAAAAAAATTAATTTTTAAAAAAATTGCATATACTTGTGGTGTAAAACATGATATTTTATCTATATAGTAAAATGATGACTATAGTTAAGCTAATTAATAATTAACATTTCCTCTCATCACATAGTTACATTTTTTCTGTGGTTGCTTATAATTTTCAGTAATTTATAAAGGGGCTTGAAATTCAATGTTAAAATTTGACTGAAGTGTGGAGACTCTGGAAATGGAGCATATTTTGACAATAAAAACAACATACTTTTGATTTGACAGGGTGGCATAAAGGAAAAAAGCTCACTTAGGGTTTAATATATTTTTGACTAATAGTAATAACATAACTTAAAATTTAAAAGGACATTTTTATCTTTTAAAATGCTCAATTTTCCCAGTTTATTTTTAAATTGATACAGTTTACATAGAATGAATGGATATAATTTGAATGTATAATTTAATTAGCCTTGAGAAATGCATACAACCATATCAGACTGTGTAAGTCAATATATTAAATATTTTCCTTCTCCTAGAAAGTGTTCTTGTGCCCCCTCTAGTCAGAGTACATTTCACATAGGCAATCCCTGCTCTGATTTTTACTGCTATAGGTTAGACTTGCCCGGCCTGGAACTTCATATCAAAGGAATCTAAATATATATTTTTAAATAGATGTTGTTTTATGTATCAGGACTTTATTATTTAATATTGCTGAATAATATTCCATTATATGACTATGCCAAAATTTGTATATTATGAATAAAACTGCTGGAAACATTCTTGTTTATATAAAATAAAAAAATAAATGGTGTTTTGTCAAGATAACTAGGTGAATTGCAAGCACACCAAAGTTTGAGAAGCACTGCTGAGCTCAGAGCACTGGAGGAGGGTCAATGTGCTGGTTGGCAGTGCAGGCCATGGTGACTGTGGGCAAGATGCCCACCTCTTACAGTCTCCAGTTTCCCCACTTCCCTAGCAAGGGCATACCTGTGCTGTTTTCTGTAATGGTGACAGTGTTCTCTCTGTAGGGTTCCTGTGGCAATCAAATCAGATCATTCATATTAAAGGTTTTGCACATCTCCTGGTACAGAGCCTGACATACGCCAAGGATCTAATTATATTATCGTTAGCACCAGAAAAATTACTGGAAAATAGTAGATAGACATTCAAAAAATTAAGGGTTCTCAGAAAACAATGAGCTGTACTTTTCTTAGTCCAAACACTGATGGGTTGAGCAGAGGAGTGGGCACATGAATAAAGGTGTATTTGTCAAAAGTTCCCAGGAAGGGAGCAGCCTAGAGTAAAAAGCAACTGAAGAATAAAACTGCACAGTTCTTTATTTTAAAATAGAATTGGCTATTTTTTTCAGTTTTAAAATGTCAAAAGAGAACTAGAAATTGGCTCTTAAAAAGTACATTTAGTCAGCATGAGAATCTAGGCTGAACATCAGACTTAAAACTATAGCAACCAGGTGAATTATATCCTAAATTAAGTGACCCTCGGGGCATCTTGGCTGCAGCTAGGAAAGGAAGAGAGAAGCCAGGCAGGAATTGATGAACACAAATTGTTAGGCATGAGCCAGCAGAAGGGAGCCTGACCTGTAGTCCCTTGTGCAGATTCCTCTGAGTTGGAAGAAAGTCAGTCGTGTGTGTGTGTGTGTGTGTGTGTGTGTGTTTCCAGAGTGCCACCTTCCTTTGAGTCTAAGGTTGTAGATTAAGTGAGCACAGACAATGCAGAGAAAATTCTTGCTCTGTTTGCTCCAATGGCAGAGCTATCTTTAACTAAGAAACGGATAGTATCTAACTCAGACACCTTACACAGGACACCTGAATGAGTCTTCAAACCCAATAGTAGTTCTAAACTCCAGCCAAAAAATGGTGAGTTTGCAGGTTTCAGGGTGACTTCTGGGAATTTGAGCTGAAAGCAGAATGATCTCTGGTTGAGGGCAAAGTCTACTACACTTTGTGCCCAGGAGGGTGCTCTGGAAGATCTGGAAGTGCTCCGTGTTGCTGATGTGACTTGGGGCAGTTACCACCTTTGAAGACAAGGAAATAGCTCCTTCAGTTAAACCCAAGCCCATTGCCCTCTGTTCAATCAGCAAATACCCGCTTTACAAAGACAAATTTCAGGGGGTAATGAGAGAGGTGGTCGATAATGGAGGATACCAAATTTGTATCTATTTACTTTAGAGTGACAGCCAGGAAAGGATAGGGGTGAGCCATTGAACATCAGCTTTCTCAGCTTGTAATATCTTGTCTGTAAGAGACCTGAAAAACATGGAAATCTGTTTTCAGACCTCCTGATAGTGATCATTCCCCCTCAGCTCAAATATGGTGAGAAAGTGAAGGAGGAAAAGAAATTGATATGCATTCAGTGCTCACTCTGTGCCAATGTGCATAATCTTGTTTAATTCTCATAAGAGTCCTGTGAGATACAGGGATTATCTCTATTTAAATAGATTACAAAGTTTCTTAGGAGACATGAAAGGTCCAAAAACACTCAGCAGTAAGTGTGAGACCAGGTATGTAGGAATCCAAAGCCCATTCATTAAAGCCTTGCTGTGCAGGTGAATAGTCCTGGACCACAACCGTGGCATCTCTGGGGCTTGTTAGAAATGCAGAATCTCGAGTCTCACCTCAGACCGACTGGATCAGGAATTGCTGTTTAACAAGACCTCCAAGTGATTTGTATGAACGTTAAAGGAGAGAAGCACTGCTCTAATGCTCTGAAGCTCCTGTCTCCCCCATGTTCCACTGCGTGAAATGGTTCCTCCCGTTAAGGCGAGTCATAACTGCTAAACGTTCTTCCTTAAATAGAATCAAAATCTCCTTCCCTGTGACCTTTACCTGATGTCCTTCAGGGAATCATTAGGAGTCATTTTCTCTATTCCTTTTCATTGTGTTAAAAATCTAAACTCAACTCTTTATACTGATTAAATGTTATCTGCTGGCTTCAGTCTGCATTTTCAACCTAAGATTCCTTCTAAACCTGAATCATTTCTCCTAGATTCATAATTTACATATTTAATGGGCCTGCTTTCTTGTTATTCATTCAAATACAACCTATTTTTTTAATTTTAGAAACCAAAAATTATCTTAAGATATTTTCTAGGCTATATTTTTTCAACTTAACTTCATCAAGGATTTTTGGGGTTAACTATTTTGCTAAATTCACAATGCTCTATGTCTATGGGACTATCCTAATAACTTTTGGTGAACATTTTTTCCTAATGATCTATTTTTTTTAAGAGAAAGGGGAATGGAGGACGAGAAGGAGAGAAACGTCAATGTGTAGTTGCCTTTCGTGTGCCCTCTACTGGGAACCTGGCCTGCAACCCAGGCATATGGCCTGACAGGGAATCAAACTGGCAACACTTTGGTTCAGCACTCAGTCCATTGAGCCACACCAACCAGGTTTCTAATACCCTATTCTTAAAAAGTAACGAGTCTTACTTACCTGTTTGTGGTTTCCAGAAGTATCTTCTCCCTTTCAAAAATAGGCTACTTTACTGGTTTTACATGTTCTAGGTTTTCTCCCATTCACTCTCATTTCTTAAAAAATTCTCATGTGAGCTTCTTTTCATGTTTTTTTCTTTAATTTTTTAATTTTTATGATCATAAAACATTTTATTATTTTATTCTCTGTGTGAGAATTCATGAATAAGAAATAATAAGTAGAATTGAAAAGAAGGGGCTACAAAACTAGACCTATACAGACATTGGGCAAAAATGGGTTTTTTGCATACAGTTGTGAGTATGCAAAACACAGTTTATTTTTTTTCTTTGTTGTTCTAGTTGTCTCCATTTTCCCACCGCCACTCCACCCCAGCCATCCCCACCTCCTACCCCAGCCATCCCCACCTCCCACCCTTGATCCTACCCCCCTTTGGTTTTGTCCTTGTGTCCTTTATACTCATTCCTTGACAACCCTTCCCCCTTCTCCCCCATTATTCCCTTCCACCTCCCCTCTGGTTACTGTCAGTTTGTTCTTAATTTCATTGTCTCTGGTTATATTTTGCTTACTTGTTTGTTTTATTGATTAGGTTCCACTTATAAGTGAGATTATATGTGAGCTTTTTAAAAAGAATAAACTTGGAATACTTAGAATCAAAAGATATGGGCCAGGTACCGTTTAATTGCTTTGAGCAACAATCACTTTATCTAAATATACATAATAATCTTCCTGATAAGAGATGGCACATGGAAATTCCATAAAGTGTATGCAGTACTACTGATGGTACTAAAACAACTTCAGGATATAGCAAGTATGAAGGAGACAGACTCATCTAGCGCTGATGCTCTTACTTTAATTTCTCCTGTCCTGGTGTTGATACCGCTTGGTGTCCCTTTGCCATATTCTTTTGAAAGGCCAATGAAGCAGTGCTATTTATCTTGCCATAACCTTCCCTTAGGACAGAGGTTGGCAAACTACAACACATGAGCAAATCTGGCCTTCTGCCCTTTTTTTTAAATAAAGTTTTATTGGAGCAGCTGAACTCATTCATTTACATTGTCATAGACTAGTTTTGTGCTACAGTGGCAGAGCTGAGTAGTTGCTACAGAGACCATATAGCCCATAAAGCAGAAAATACTTGCTCTCTGTTTTCTTTTGGAAAAAAGTTCACTGACCCTTGCTTTACACTACAGCTTCTTTTTTTTTTTTTTTTAGAAGGAAAGGACCTCAGTGAAACTAGGTCAGTTTGTGTATGTATTTTTTTAAGATTTTATTTATTTTTTTTTAGAGAGGGAAAGCGGGGAGAGAGAGAGAGAGGCATCAATGTGTGGTTGCTGGGGGTCATGCCTGCAACCCAGGCATGTACCCTGACTGGGAACTGAACCTGTGACACTTTGGTTCGCAGCCTGTGCTCAATCCACTGAGCTATCCCAGCCAGGGCTTTACACTAGCTTTAGAAAAGCTTGCAGACTTTGTGGATATGTAATTTTATGTACACAATTCCTAAACCAGGTCTTTGCTTGATTAGGTAGTACATTCATTTTATATAAATTCCTTTAAAAGAATTTTGTGACCCAAATAAAATCTTATTCTGAAATATAATAGTGCAAATTGATTTAATAAAGCTGGCTCAGTTAGGAGGATATTTAGCTAGAAGTCCTATTGATTTCAAATCTTGTTGATTAAAAAAAAGGAAAACCCATAATGCTTGATTTTCAGCCTTAATAAGCTCCAAATATTAAACAAAAATTCACTTTTTATGATGATTTGACTGATATACATGTCAAACTGAGCATCAGATCCCATTGTCCCTCAAAGTAAGATGTCAATGGAAATCATGGAGAAGGTTAGGCTAAATCCCAGCTTTAATGTAAGATTGGCACTAGATTTCCCTTAAAAATAATTTTCCTAACCCAATATCTTGTCTTAATATTTGAATATCCAAAAATTTAGGTACAGAGAAAAAGTTCATCAGAAACAGAGTCTCGAGAGTCAAAGTTTGGAACCACTTTGTTTTCAAGACTTTTTCTTTTTTATTTTTTTCCTTTTTATTGAATTTTTTAGGATGACACTGGACAAAATTATACAGGTTGCAGATGCACAATTCCACAACACATCATGTGTACACTCTATTGTGTGTTCACCACCCCAAGTCACCATTTATCAACCACATACCCTCCTCCATTCCGCCCCCTACCCTGCCCCAGCAATCACCACACTGTTGTCTGTGTCCATGAATTTTCATCTCTTTTTTTTTCTTTCTTTTTTTGCTCAATCCCTTTACCCCTTGACAGCTGTCAGCCTGCTCTCTGGGCCTTTTTCAGTGAAGAATTTCAGGACAAAGTACATGTTATTCTGTATGGCAGTCTGTTAATTGTTTTCAAGAGAATAATAACAAGCCATCCTTGAAAAGAATGGCTGGCAATAGAATTAACTCTAGAGACTTCAAGATAGGAATTACCAGGAAACAAGGTCAGTCTGATAATATTCAAACACATACTTTATTAACCTGAATAAAAAAGTATACATAGAAAGTTTGCAGTGCCTGGTAGCTGAGTTGCCTGACCTCTGTTTTTAAATGTTTTATTAACATTTCATGTCTATAATAAATGACTAAATTTTGTGCTTTTCTGAAAGGGTATCTTAAATTTCATAAAAGCAAACCTTCCAAATTCATGGGAGAGAGTGGCTATGAAATTATTTTATAGAATCATGATATAGCTTGAGTGTTACTCAGATAACAGATCAAGTCATGGATCAGCATCTTCTATAAACTACATGTCTGTCCTTAAGTGGCTATTGCTATAGTTCATAGCATCTATAATTGGCCTAAAAGCAATAAACTTGCTTCAGCAAAGTAACTCAAAAGTCCTCAAAGTGATTTTTTAAAAGCCAGGGACTATTAGTCTATTTAATTTATGTTAGTAGAGCATAAATAGGAGGAATTGGTGAAAAAGGTAATCTTTTCTGCATGCTAAAATTCAGGAATAATTACTTTTCATTTTTTTACCTTTATAAAGGTAACCAGATGCTTAATCCAAAATTAATTGTCTCAATGCCACAATGTGATAATGAGTAATATTAACAGATATGTAAATTAAGATTGTATCTAAGACAGAGAAAACAAGAGAAAAATTTAAATATAAATACATGCACATTGTATATAGGATATGATTTGTCATAATTTACCTGCAAAGCAGCAGACAGACAAATCAGTTTTGCCATTTGGAATGGCTTAAACCATCCCCTAGGCAAATGTTTTTAGACTATGTCTAATCTGAATTAACCAGATATAAACTGTATCTCTATGTGCTTAACTGAGGGGTCCAATGCCACAATTTGAGTCAATAGGAGATATAATCCCAAGACTGAATAATTGTGATTAGTCCAAGAATGTGAGTTGATGCAAGGTTTATGCTGTGTTAAGTCAGTAAAAGAGTAGCAGTCTGCTAATAAAATCCAGTAGTGGGAAACCACCTCCCCATCATGTATTCCCTGATGGACAGTGGTCCATCACCTCAATCTATATTTTCCTTCAATACGCTTAATGAATGTGTTTAAGCAGATAACACTGTAGTACCAGAAATAGATCAGAACTACTCTTTCTAGTAACTTTTGAGTTTTGGTCTGTCAGCCAGTGTTCTTCAGAGAAACAGAATCAGTAGGAATTGGTTAATGACAACTGTGGGATCTGACAAGTTCAAAATCCATGGGGTAGCTGGCAGGCGAGAAATGCCTGGGCAGGAGCTGATGCTTGTCTTGAGGCACAAGGTCTTCCTCCTCAGGGAAACCTTAGTTTTGTTCTTAAGGCCTTTCAACTGATTGGATGAGGTTCACTGAGATTATCAAGGACAATCCCCTTTATTTAAAGTAAATGGGTTATTTAAAAAATCTTCTGCATCTGTGTTTGAGTAGTAACTTCCTCTTTAATTTGTATTTCTTAAGAGAGTTTGTAAAAGCCATATAGATCCACACCTACAAAATTCAAGGTGAGGAGTTTGGGTGATTATTGAAATATTTAAAGGATAAGCTTTTGTTTATCTGAATTAGCAGGAGAGACAACCTCAATTCACTAGACACAGTTTCTCTCCTATTCCCAAGCCTGGCCCTAAGGAACAGCAGAGCATGAAATCACCATCTAATTAATGGTACCCTGTATGATGGGAATGGAACTCTGAAAAATCTTTAAATGTTAGATTTTTTTTGCTATAATTTCCTGACACTGCCCAACTCCACAAGGTAATCACTTTTCACTCTATTTTGCTAAGTTAATGATTTGAGTTTTCCTATAAATCAAGGTGAAGGTAAAATTTTATTATTGTTCCTACTATACTTTTCCCCCTCTATAGTCAGAACAAAAGATGTCCTTTCTTCATTCTGAAGCTAACGTTCTAACTAAACTTTCAAATTCACATTTTCTTTAGCCAATATTTTAAGTTTCTTTCCTACTTCCTCCTTCTCTCTCCTGTCTGTCTGCTCCTTTTAGTGACTTTTCTATTTATTTCCTGCCTTTTTTGCCTGCCAGAATTCTTACACATAGTGGGTAGACAACCACCACATCCAAGTCCACTTTCTCACTATTCATTCCCTCTCCAGTTTCCTGAAATTAAACTTAGAAATGTCCCTGAGGTCCACCCTCTGGTGAAATCAATGGCCACTCTGCAATCTATTGCTCTACTCTTGCCACACTGGAAACAAGTGAGGAGACCCTCTTCAAATGCCTTTCTTCTCTGGCAACTTGCAGTTGTGGCTCTTCCCCGCCATCTCACTTTCCTTTCTCCTCCATTGGCTCTCCTCCCTGGGAGTACCCCTCTGGAGTTAACACCACTTCCCAAAACTCACTGCACCTTGCTTTGGACAGCTCATCTTTCGACAGCTCATATGAATACTTTCTTGAATTGTTTCATGGCTACTAATTTCTGCATTCAACAAACGTTCTTGAACCCTTACTCTGTGTCATTGCCATACTGGATGTCCACTACATACGTAAGAAATAAGAATAGCTGTTTTGTACTTCACTCCAAAGAGAAGTAGAAAACTTCCCTTCTGGTTTTTATTTTATTATATTTGGTACTTCTTAAAAAATCCTCACCCAAGGATATGACTTTATTTATTTTAGAGAGAGAGGAAGAGAGAGAGAAACATCAATGTGAGAGAAAAATCCATTGGTGGCCTCCTGTACGAACCCAGGCAGGGACAGAACCCACAACCTTTCTGTGCACAGGGCAACGCTCCAACCAACCGAGCCACCTGACCAGAGCTTGTTTGATACCTTTGTGAGCACTGGCTATTTTTAATATTTCACTGAAATCCTATAAAGCAGTCATGCATGTATCTCCTAGGCCCTTCCCAGAGAACATGGTAATGACCCCATAAATATTTATTGAATGGATACTAAAACATCAAATTGTTGTATTATGACTAAAAAATATGTCAACCTAATGTCAGTTACACTGGTTGATTCATGCTGATTAAAAATTCTGATTAGTGCCCTGGCTGGTGTAGCTCAGTGGATTGAGTGCAGGCTGTGAACCACAGTGTCGCAGGTTTGATTTCCAGTCAGGGTACATGACTGGGTTGCAGGCCATGACCCCCAGCAACCACACATTGATGTTTCTCTTTCTCTCTCTTTCTCCCTCCTTTCCCTCTCTGAAAATAAATAAATAAAATCTAAAAAAAATTCTGATTAGTAGTTAAATTAGTGAAAATATAATAACTAATTAACTACTACTTAATAAAAAGTTAAGATTGAAAAATCATTTTTTAAAGATTTTATTTATTTTTTTTAGAGAGGGAAGGGAGGGAGAAAGAGAGAGAGAAACATCAATGTGCGGTTGCTGGGGGTCATGGTCCGCAACCCAGGCATGTACCCTGACTGGGAATTGAACCTGCAACACTTTGGTTCACAGCCCACACTCAAGCCACTGAGCTACACCAGCCAGAGCTAAAAAATCATTTTAAACATAAAGTCTATAAAGAAATAACAAGAGATTTCTGGGAGTAAAAGCTTAAGACCTAGGTCTCTATGCCCATGACTGTAAAATGTGAATCTCAAGCCCATCACCTTTGAAAGTTCACTGCCCTTGCCGCTGCCCTTCACCAGTCACAGATCACAACTTCTCTCTGACCGTGAATTTTCATGCACATCCATGACACGACCATTCTCACAGATGACAAGATCCACACTTTAAGTATTTCTTTTGTTTGTAAGATACTGGAAATAATAATACTGTATATTTCATACATTTAGGATGTACAAGGTACATCATAATTACATTTGTCTTCCATGCATGTTGATTCAATCAGTTAGTAATTTAAGTTATTGTTAAAAATAGTAAGTGCTAGTGCATCCTTCCTGACTAGAAAAAATTAATAGAGACATTGAGAAAATTTTGGCTAAATGAAGAAAAACACTTAATTAAATGAAAGAGATTACTAAAGTTTATTTTTGGTATTCTCTTTGCCTTTGCAAAAAAAATAAATAGCTTTTTAGTTCTAATCTTTCTCCACAAAGCAGGTAGATGATTACATGTTTAGTAGGTCAATAAATTTAAGAACCTGCGATCAAACTCATAGGGAAAAATGAAACTAAGACAAAAAAAGACATTTCATAGCAGAAAGTGTCTGATATTGTTTCTTTTTTATATCATTTTAAGTCTGAATTTTAATTAATATTTTCCAATACCCTGACTCAAATCTTTTTTCTTTAATTTTAATTGTTGTTCCAGTACAGTTTTCTTCCTTTTACTCCCATCCCAGCCCACCCCCAGCCCTCCCCACCTCTGACTGAAATCTTTTATGTTGAAGAAATTATTGAAAGATTGACCAGCAAACTTTTGACATAGTAATAAATATTTATGATCTGCTGCATGTATTGTTATATTGTTCATTGACTAGATTCTTAGATATCTTGCATCCAAAGGCCAGTAATTAGGGATGTGCAGTATGACTTTATGCTTTCCCTGTGTCCGTTTCATGAGTAGAATTCAAAGTGGAAATGAGTAACAATCGCATGCCTTCAACAGTCATTGGTCACTGTCTGCATAGAAAAGTTAGCATGTCTGTGTAGCTAAAACTGGAAATACAGTATACCAAAAAAATAATCCAGTATATCTGTTTTATATGTTCTAGACCCAAGGAACCTGATACCTTTACAATTGGCTAATAAGCTAATTGCCCCTTCCATATGAAACAAATCTTGAAATTTTATAAATACTCATATATATAGAACCAAACATCCACATAGTTAGAACACAAGTCCGAATATAACCCCAAACACGGTAGCAATGAGGCAGCTCTCCCACTTTGCATCTATGGTATTTGGCTTCTCTAAGCCACAATCACTTCTGTAAAATGGGGACAGTACATTCTCCATTAGGTTATTTCAAAGATTAAATAAGATTAAGTCTCTAGAGTGCTTAGCAGAGTTCTTTGCACAGTTTATCATTCTTATTACATAAATAGTACCTATGGTTATTATTAGCCAATTTACTCATTGCTCTGTGAACTCTAACAACATATTTTTTTGGTAGAAAGGATTATTGGGTGGTTTTTGCATTATCTAGACCATCTCCTTCTACCCTCCTCCCCCAACACACAAAAAACAAAAGACTATAAAACTTTCCATTTTCAATTGATTCATTTGGAACTAGCATTTTACTATGTTAAAATCATAGCATTTTACTATGATTTGCAGGAACTTGAAATCAAAGTTCTAATACTGAAATTATAAAATTATTGCTAAATTTAAGTTTAAGAAGCAAGAAATTTTCATTGTTTTCAACTATATTTTGCTAAAATATAGTGTGTTGTAACCCTTAAGTGAGAAAATTAACATATGTGAGTATATATGTAAATAGGTCCACATGTATACTCACATAGGTACATGTTCAATAGTGGTGGTAAAAGGGGTCAACTTCAAATCTTTGATAATAATTCTTTGCTAACTTATTCCAATCAGCTTCAGTAACGTTTAATAATTGTAACCTCGAGAACAGCAGGGAATTAGATTCTTTTTCTCTGTGCCATTTGTCTGTTGTATCTGAGGATAGAATAATCCCCCACTGTCTACAGGGAAATTGCCACATATTTTCCTGAAGCTCCTAGACTAGTGGCATTATTCATCCCCAAAAGAATCTGTGTAAAGTGTCTAGCAGAGAGAGGGGAGTGGTGAGGTATTCTCTCTCTGAAGGATGTTCTGGATCTCTGATATTATAAGATACCATACTGAATTCTCTTTCTCTCCCCCTAAGTCAAAGAAATAATAACTACCTTTCTCTGGATTCCAAATTTTTAGTACAGCCAAAGAAAATTTTTTTTCCCCTTTGCCTTGTGTTTGAAGGATGTTTCATTGGCAGTCTTTGGTATATATGGCCCAATGGGAAGATTGACTTCTCGATACTTGCATAAAATATTGCTTCTTCAGAAACTGAAATTGGAAATAAAAGCATCCAAGTTTGAATGATCAAAGTCTGTCAGGAAAGATTCGTATCTGCCAAGTCTGTTTCCCTCTTAACAAGTTAGAAGGGGTCGCTCGTCAAACCTTGGACCAGTGTGTGTGCAAAATATAAATATACAGTCACATTTTTAGCACGGCACATTTGTTCCTTCTGCCAGTTATTTTATGAAGCTCAGCAATTTAATGCTGCTCCAGTTCAGAAATCCATATGGGAGAAATATTCTGGCATCTTGTTTCAGCAAGCAGCCGGGGCTCAGTAGTTTTTCACATGAAGGGAGAAAGAGAGGGGATCAACATGATCTAATATGTTACACTGCTAGTTAAGGATGGTTGACTGGCTTGCAGTGGAAGCACTAGCCAGACCCCTCTCCAGAAATACCACATAGGGATTTAGAAATCTAGAGGCGAGAGTTTCCCTGGCCAAGCAGCTCTGCCAATACAGGCACCCTTGCCTCCCATCCAGAGACATGGGACCAGCACTCAGCTCACAGTGGAGCAAGTAGTATATCTATTTTTTCCCAAAAGCAATTCAAGGAAACAACTTTACAGAATCTTATCTGGAGTTTTGAAATAGAGTTTTTTGCCCATTTTGTATACCAATTTTACAGTATCAAAAACTAAATCCTACTTTCCTCTGACTAAAAGTTACTACTTCCACCTGTCTTAAGAGTGTGTGTAGGTGGGCAGGTCAGGTAGCAAACACTCAGAGTTAGAAACAAACACTCTCTCCCATTGGACAGGAGGCATCAGTCTGAAATGAAGTGAATGCACCAACACCCCACCTTGTTATTCAGTTTTCTTACTCACTCAGAATGGCTGGAAATTGACAGTTGTGAGTAGAGCAGAATAAGCTGAAGGAAAGCATGTCTGTGGACAGTTCCTGCTCCACCCGTACCAGCTCTCTGCCAGCATTTCAGGAGTTGGAGTAAGATCAGAGATGATGGTAGGTCATGCCACATTGGCCCCTAGGAGCCATTTATGGGGTTTTTTAATCACGCTTGCTCAGGAATACAGTTCATGCTGTGTGGAAATAAGCATACATGTTGCTTAATTAATATCCATGTAAACTGATGACTTTCCTGCAAGGTCCCTCTGCATCTCAAGTTTTCATGGGGGGCTGGCTGTGTGTGGCTGAGAATATTTCTGTGATGCATCTGCCTTCATGTGTGCTCCTAACACAAGAGAGGACAAGAAGACTCTAAAATATTTTTATCTTGTTCTTGTAAGTTTCATGTCCTGCCAAAGGTTTTAAGATGTTTAAAGTCTTTTTATTTTCTTCTAGTGCAATCACAAGTTCTGTTCAGATACAAGGACTATTTTCATTTTATAGGGTCCCTATGAAAACTTCTTAGTCATTTTTTGGCGTTTAAAATTCATTACATTGTTGGACAAGTTCACTGACCATTTTATCCCGTTGAATTCCTTGAATTCCTAAAGTGAGCCAGCTATTTAGAAACCTGCTCTGGAGCTTTGCAAGGCAGTCCTTTGTGCTTTGCTTTTGTAGCTTTACTTAGTTTCCATTTGAAGCGTTGTTTCCTCTTTGCCAGATCAGCAAACAATCAGTGCCTTTAGAGTCTCTTAGAATGCATTTTCTTTCTTCTTTCCAACAAGTGAAATGCAAGTATTTAAATGTATCCTACCACTCAATGCCAAACACAAAAGAAATGTAAATAGATCGTCAGGCTAATTCACATCTGCCAGGGAGTAATTGTTGGATGCTTGCTGATCTAGCATAATTTTTTAAAACCAGGCTTTTAATTAGGCATCTGCGCGGGGTCACAAAGATGAAATTTTAAAATGTGATTAAGAAGTCTTTCATTCTTTTGAGAACTATGTGGCTATGCTAAGGTCTTGGTATCCTTCCGCCTGTAGAGTATTGGAGTAACTGGCTGCATTTGCAGAAAATCAGAGAACCTTGGGGTGAGGTCCCAGAGTCCTGTCACTCACCTGTCTAACCACACAGCTGAAATTCCCCAAAGCCTTGCATGAGCGCAGTGGGGGAGCATTCCACAATCCCACCAGATGTAGGAACTCTTAAAGCTGCACCTTAGAAATTATCTTTTCTGATTTTTCCATTTCACAAGAAAGGAATTTAGACCAAGACAAGTTAAATCGCTTATGCAAGATCACACAACGACTGAAATAATTTATACTAGAGCTTATGTTTCATGATAGTGACAGATTTGTGGGTCACAGGGCCCCGTCATCTTTCTGCCTGGGCATTCTCCAAACCCTCTTCCAAACGGCACATTTTGCAGGAGGGCAGAAAGTGGACTGAGCTACTGCTATGGATTTCCTGGTTTGCAACTGCTTGCCTCACTGCTTCCTGTAACTAATTAAGCTATTTAAGAGAATGTTGCAGTTCAACTCTCAATATTCATATTCAGGATTTAAAGACGTTTCACCCAGCCTCTGACTCATATGATTTGAGGGACGCAAAACAGTCCCCAAGTCAATGTAAGTCCTGGGATGTTTGATGTTTTTAACATTCATGTTGAAGTCTTGGGTTCAGTTCTTGAATCTCACCTAATCATCGTGACTCTTGAGAAGTTATTTAACTTCTCCTTGGCACACTTTCCACACGTATAAAGTGCAGATAACACTTTATCATGCTTATCGCATATGGATTTTGTAAGAATTAGTGGTACAGAGTTTGTAAATGCCAGATAAACATTCAATATATTAAAATGGTGATCACTGTGGTCAGAGAAATTCCCGGTGCTATTAATGTGGTTGAGTGGGTTGGAGTATTAGGCTGTCCAGACGAGTAACACACCCAACAATAGGAGGTGGTCAGAAAGTTGGTCAAAAATGTAAAGCTGGCCTCAGAGGGTGACTTTAGTGGGGACATTTGTTTGTTAGTGGGGACAAAGGAAGAGGAGAAGCAGGAAACTGGAAAGAACAAAGCATGTATAGGGGCACAGCCCAGGGCTTAGACCCACCGACGCAGAGCAACTTGGGAAGATACAGGAGCTGCTGGAAGTGTAGACTGAGAGCCTTGTGTGCTGTGGGAGAGAATTTTGCCTCAATTCTCTCTCTGTGAGCAGGTGCTGCAGAACGTTAAGCAGGGAGAATATAAACGAGTGTGGTATGGAAGATGAATTGACTGGAAGTCAGGTGTAAGGCAAGTGCCCTGCTCTTCACAGCCACTGGCACTGATGTCCTTGACACGCCCCCAGGTCCTCATCCAGTCCTGATGGGGGGGGAGGGGTTGGTATTAGGAATTCATGTACTACCAGAGGTCAAAATGAGGTGAGACTAGGGAATTCCCTAGTCCCATTGGATCATTGATTTATGCCATATGCTAGGCTTCCTTCCCCTCCTTCCCTCGTCTTTTCTGCTAAGACATCAGGAAGACAAGCTAAGAGAGTGTTGCAGAGGGCATACAATAGACGGTAAGGCCCTGTCCTTGGATGGTGGAAGTAGGGAAAGAAAGACAGGAACCAAGGGAAGAGACGTCCAAGAGGTAGAATCCAAAACTCTTTGCCTTAGAATGTCACGGTGAAGAAAATACCTTAGATCATCTGGTTCAGCCTCTGTTTTTATAACATGGTGTCTGACTCACAGTAGCAGTTGAGCATAATAGATCTTGAATGAATGAATTAATGAATAAATGAGGGGTACGACCCACAGATGTGTTGACAGCACTAATTATTGGCATACTTTGCACAAGCACATAAAACTCCTGACACCTAAATCAGTGCTCTCTCCATTATGCCACAGTTTGCCTCATCATGTAGGGGGGGAAAAGGTGAAAACATTATCTCAACCTTATTTTAGTACCACAGCTCATTTTCATTCAGAATGTCATTTATAATGTAGCACATAAGAATTAATAAACTAAAATTCTTCTGATGAAGGCATTTTGTGCTGTCTCTGACACCTCTCATAACCTAAATATTTGACTTTGCATTCCTGCATAATTTGGTGCATGTCTGAAATAATGCTATCTGCAAGACAGATACTTAAGGTCAGTAGAACCACAGTAAGGTCCAGAACCTCTAAGGTGGAATCTGTTTCAATTGATGGCTCTTTTTCTTTAAAGTGCAGTTTAAATTTTTTATTTATGATTTGCTTTTTCACTTATTTATGCATTCATTGGTTGCTTCTTGTATGTGCTCAGACTAAAGATGAAACCCACCACCTTGACATGTTAAGACGTTGTCCTAACCAGCTGAGCTACCCAACCAGGGCCAATGGCTAGTACTTTTTATAACTTTCATTCTAAAGAGAGCGTCTTGGAATTTTAGAAAATGCTTTAATTTATTCCAAATAATAATGCTTCTGCTTTTAAAAGAACAGAAATCAAGGAAATAGTATTGATTTTTTAGCAAAAGAAATTATATTTAGGAATGAGGAAGGACAATGAGAGACACAGAATACTGTAATAGATTTATCAGGGAACCTGAGAAA
This sequence comes from Phyllostomus discolor, assembly GCF_004126475.2. Lineage (NCBI taxonomy): Eukaryota > Metazoa > Chordata > Mammalia > Chiroptera > Phyllostomidae > Phyllostomus > Phyllostomus discolor. Next base: position 43,630,495 of record NC_040912.2, read on the forward strand.
ATAAGACAAGGGGCCACTTACTCCCTTGGGCCCTCATCTCTGGATCTTTCTCGTGACATGAAATAGGTGAGAATAGGCCGAGACCCACATGTCTGGATGTTCTAAGTTCCCTCTGCTGCCCCATGGCTGCTGCCACACGGTGCAGATGTGCTCTTGTCTTTCGGACCCCTCCATCCTGACCACACTGCATTTCCATTCCAGAAGGATGCAGGATCCTTTCGTGAGGCACTAGTCTTTCTTGTTGGGAAACAGTGCATGTGGTTTTACAGATGAACATAACTGCCCTGTCAAATTTCTGCAACCAAACTGCCAAATACTTTTATAAAGCTCAGCTATTTCTTTGCAAACATTTGTAATTGCAACTGTTTATTCTTTCTCATTCTTAGGACACATTTACTTTCCAATCATTGTCAGTCATTTGTTAAAAATTTTAAGCATGTATTTCTATATGTAGCATTACTATAGTGCTGTGCCACTTACAGAATATTTCACAGACATCTCTTTCCTGTAAGGTAGGTAGCACAGATATTGTTATCTCCTTGCAGATGAGGAAACTGATGTTGCATGACCTGCTCAGAGAGCAACCCAAGGAGACCCAGCTTCAATTCTGTTTGTCTATCTGACATGCCACAATCCTTCACTTTGGAAAAGAAATTTTATCAAGAGCAGTTATTTTCAATTTAATTGAAGTGATGCATAGTACACCCCCAAAAGTAAATGTCAAATTTTATTATGTTTGTGGATGTTGTAGGAATGAGTGAAAATTAATATTCAATATTATAATAAAATAGTCTACTATAATAAAATTGTATATACTAGTATTAAAAACACAAGCTAATACAAGCTTCAGATAATAAAGGTAAATCAAATCTAATTATGTGGAATGGAAATTTTAAAATAGTCATTTTTCAATGTAGAGTACGTGTAATTGGTAAGATGGAAACTGTCAGTGAGAATTTTGTTTCTCTTAGCAAAAATCTATATGACTTGGCACAAATAGAAGTTAGAAACACTAAAGGCAGTAGATTTAGCTATGAAATCTATTCCAGTTTTCCTCTGACTAAATCTCTCTATCCTTTATTCAATAAGAATTTATCCTAAATACCTAGAGTTCTCAGCATAGAAATGCTACTCCATGTATTTTGTGGAGAAAAATTGGAACAGGTAGAAAAATTGCACGAAGGAGTAAGTGTGAGAGAAACCTGTAGTCACAAACATGAGATACGAGTAGTCAGAAGAGGAATAACAGATGTCTTTGAAGATGTAAGGAAAGAAACAGTCTAGTCAGGAAGAAGTTACACATAGTAAAGGAATGCACTTGATGGTGGAGGAATAGCATTACTCAATTAAAAGGCAAGTAGCAAGTTGTAAATTGTGAATAGTGAAGATACCATCTTTACTAGAATGGTCACTTACTGGATGGTCAAGACAAAAATAAGTTGGAAAGACTTTTGGCAAAGAATGTTAAACAGCAGGTCTAAAGATGGAGTAGTTTGGACTTAACAGAGGAGACTATAGGATGAGAATGAAGTGTGAAGACAATCATCCTTCTCTGGCCCAAGGTGGTGGTTAAGCAAGGCAGACAGCAAGCAGTGAGAGAGAGGGCTGAAAGGAAGACTGCAGACCACAGTGACTCAAAGATGTGGAAGCAGAGAAAAGAAGTATAAAAATAAGCCCATTTTTAGCAATGTTTTAAGAGGGCCTTATTTCATCCAAAATGATGAAATATCCAAGAGGTATCCAATATTAAATTCTCATTTTCATGGGTAAGAAAGAAACCTGTTATCTTAGAACATTTTCCCATAGAGTCCAGCAGATTTAAACCTCCTGCTCCGTCAGCTTCATTCTCCTTCACTTGCTCCTTCCATATTTGGGAGTCAGGACATTGTGAGACCAGCCCTGTGGGGATGCCAAGCTCATCAATCACACCATTTTAACCAACGGGCAGGAGGTCAGCAGCCCCAGAACCATCTGGCTTCAATGTGGCCCAAAGGAAATGGCCATACAGGCAACAGGGTAACTTTGCAGGCAACATGGCAATGAAAAGGTCTGCTTGGCTTTCAAAAGAAATGCATCATCTTATTTTAATGGAGGACCTTTCTTTGGTAAAATTAAAGTTTTCACAAGCATCATCTCAATCTCACAGTAACCCTGTGAAAGAGAAAATAGCAGAGATATTTTTAATTCCCATTTTGTAAAAGAATAAATTGAGAGATAAAAAGATCAAATGAGTCTTTTCCAATTCTCCTTCCTAAGTAGGCCAGCAGGGTTGGGGCTAGCGCCAATTTTCCTAATGAGGTTTCTTTTTGTGCTCTTAAGCCCAGTCTGTCCCAGGACTTGGCATGGCACCATCAGATGACATACACCAGGTGGCTCATATTCTTATTTCACAACATGTAAATGACATTCATACAGCACAGTCTATAAATACCCTCCCCAGTCAGCTCTATCTGAACAAGCAAATGTTTGCTTACATCTCTGCTTACAACAGTTTTGGCAAGATGTGTGTCCAGGCAGATATAGACATAGATGTAGATGTAGATACAGATACAGATATAGATACAGGTTCAGATATAGATATAGATAGATATGTAGATGTAGATAGACATAATTTATCCTCGCTGGAGGACATTTTTTTCATTGCCTTTACAAAGAGAGGGAAGAAGAGAGGGAGGGGAGAGAGAGAGAGAGACCAATGTAAGAGAGGAGCATTGATTGTCTCCTGCATGTGCCCTGACCAGGAGCTAAACCTGCAACCTTATTATAGGACAATGCTCCATCCAACTGAACCACACCAGCCTGGGCACATCGTATATTTTTTTTTAAAGTGAGCAGTTGAATAGTTTTAACTGACCCCTCATCTTTTACATTCCAAAATCTGCATAGTTCCACAAGATACTGTCATAGGGTCCTTTATCATTTGCTTGCTTGATGACCTGAAAAATTGCTCCAAGTGGAAAATATCCATAAATTATAAAAGGCAGTCTTACTAATAACCACAAGTAGTTCTCATTCTGTTTCTAAATAGCAAGATTACATTAAAACTAAAAAAAAATAACATTAATCTCTATAATTCAAATAACTACTCTTTAGACCTGGCAGGGTTGCTTGAGAGCTTTGAGCATTACCTATAATTCCTTTTCCCCTATGAATTTCTGGCATAGCAGAGAAAAAGAATAAAAAGCATGCTTGGGGATTGGGGCGTTTGTTAACAGCGATTAAGGTCAGGGAGAACCACACAGGAACATAACATGTGTTACCCTCCTGCCTTTGACTTGCCCACTGAGTAACTGATACTCATCCTTGACTATGGCTGTGGTGGGAATATCTTGATGGGACTGTCCTGATTTTGTAGAAGGATATAATCAAAGACAGATAATAATTACTGAAATAGCAATCACCCTTTGCATAACAGTTTGTACGTTACAAACCTTTCACCTGCATGATCTCTTTTGTTATTTACCTTAGATCAGTGAGGTGCTATTATTATTGTTCCTCATTATTTCTGAAGCATCTGAGTCATGGAGGATTTCAGTTAGTTTTGAAAGTTGCACAGTTAGTAAGTGACAGAGCTGGAAATCAAACCAAAGTTGTTTGACTCTCTGACCCATGTAATGTCTGCCGCACCGTGCAGCCACCCACACCTACAGAAAATGCCAGATCAAGAATGGAGATGGGAAGGAAGATAGTTACCATGTTAAAAGACAAAACTATTCAAATAGGAAAAATGGGGAAATGAGATGTACTGCAAACAAAACCCAAATGACCAATAAACTCATGAAAAGCTGCTCACCCTCACTAGCAATCTGGAAGATGAAAATTAAAACCATGATCACACCCAATAGATTAGCCAAAGTTAAAACTCTGAGAATGACAAGTACTGTGTCAGAGAGAAAGCAATGAAAATTCTGATGTTACCAATGGGAGTGCAAATTGATTTGACCTATTTTGTCAGCCATTGGCCATTATCTAACAAAGGTGAAGATGCACATGGCTTATGCCCAGCAGTTCTTTGCCAGAGTTCATACCTCAGAAAAACTCTCCATATGTGCCCACAGGCCATGGAAAGAATTATGTTTAACCAAAAATTCACAAGAACCCTAGTTACTATGAACAGAAGCATGGATAAATATTAATAAATAGTGACATAGCCATCCAATAGATACTACATTGCAATGAAAATTAATGAACTGAGGTATAGATATCAAAATAGATAAATATCAGAAATACATTTTTAGGGAAATTATAGAAGATTAATATGTATATCATTTACGAAAGGTTTAAAATATGCAAAAATGTATGTTAAGGATATTATTATTCCCCAAACATTGCTTAGGGGTATTATTTATGGGTCCCTAGTTGTGTTATAAAAATATAAAGTACATGCAAATAACAAGCCTCAAATGCAGGACAATGGTTACCTTGGGAAAGAGCAGGACGGGAATGCAAGTGGGAGGGGACTGCCACTCAGAGTTCTTCAACCGGTCTGAGCAGTGTTCTAATCATTAAGCTAGATGGTAGGGAGATCATACACAGGTATTTATTATTCTTTCAACTTTTTACTGTGTAGAATAAATAACTTTAAAAATAGAAGAAACAGTACAAGAAGGAAAATAAGTTGTCTGGATCAGTCACTTCTCTGGGATGACCAGAACCAGTTGAAAATGATTCCAAAGATTCCCCACCTTCCCCAGTCTGCCGAGGACTCATGGTAGAGGTTGTCCATCCCAGTTCAGTCCTGAGTTCCGGTCCAGTGTCCCAGCCATTACACCCGCACCCTTTCTGATGGGGTAATTGAAAGCTGAAGTTGCACGTGGTCAATGCTGTAGTCTGTAACATTTTCTACAGCCAGACCTAACCTGGATCCCTGAAAATGTTTTTTTCTGTTGCCTTATCTTGAGGGTTTTTTAAGCAATTCTCTAGCATTTGGAAAGAGTGTTAACCAAGACTATATTGTTGAGGACATTTTACTCAGTAGTGTCTTATTCATAGATATATTTTTTCATAGATATATTTTTAAGTGCATTTAGTAGAGAAATAATAACAGACACCTAAGAAAAGCCAGAAAAGTAGTTCAATTGAACTCTGATAGTTCAATTCTGTTCTTTTTATTTTTGGAGTTTGCAATTTTGGTGGACAAGGATGTCTAGAATAAAATTCCTAGCCATTTACACTACCCATTTCAGAATGACCCCAATAAACTGATGTCTGTGGAGTTACTTATTTGATAATCCGTGAAAACATGTCTTCATTTCACACATATTCCTGAGCATAGTAAGGCACAATCTCAATTTGCAAGTTCAATTCTCAAACATTATAGCTTTTGAGGATAGAAATATTAATCCATGATAGAGCAGTTCTCCAAAAATAAAATTGTTATTCAGACATCAATGAATTTTTAAAACAAACATATTTTCCTGCATTCTAAGGAAGAAATACTACTTCTCTGAATATATTTTGTAATGAATAATTTGCATCCAGGGCATTTTAATATCATAAAGTTTACTATTAACCAGTGGGCTTCTGTAGCTGATAATTCATTGAGGAGAGAAAACAAATGCCTTTTTTGAAAAGATCTAGAGAAATTTCAACTTGTGTAAGATGAGAGGATGAGTCTATGGCAGTTCTGGGTTTGAAAGTGAGTCCCAAATCTCCTCCATCCTATTTTAGCAATAATAACATTAATAATATTCCACATTTTTTGACCACTCACCATGTGTCAGGCACTGTACCAAGCACTTCTTCTGCATTATCTCATTTCATCCTCACAACCGCTTTACAGAAGAGGGACTCATGGATTAAAGCAAGTAAGCCATTTGCCCAATATGATATATCTGCTAAGTAGTAGAGCCAGGATATTGTCCCAGATCCCTAATCCTAATGCTAATAACTCTGCTCTTGACCTTTATATGCAGATACTTGGAACCTTTGCAATTATACCTTGTGATAGACAAAATATATCTCTGATATTATATATATATTATGTCATTATAATGTCATTATATATGATATCATTACATATATTTCATTTTATATATATAAATAAATGGGCAAAATATTTTCCCCTTCTATGAAAAAAGAAAAAGTCAATTGATTCAGACAAGTGATACCAAAAATAAAACTATGTACTGGGGCTCTGAACTTTTTATCCAAAACTTTTGACCACTACATCTCAATGGTTTGAAAATTTTATTAACTGAAATGCACTGAAAATGGAAATGAAAATGAAAAAGAAATATAGAATGAGGGCTTCTTCGAGGTACAAATTCTTCTAAACTTTTATTTCTGACCATTCATTTCTGAATATGAAGTTGTTCTTGGAGTTCAAAGATAACCATATAGCATTTTTTCAGTATTTGCTCAGTATATTTGTTGGCAGACCTGTTGTAACCTTGAATCACCTACAGTAAATTTAAATATTATTCTAATTGATTTCTTCACTGCTTCCTGAGAAACAGAGCACCACTTCACTGGTCTCATAAATAATTCCTTTTCTCTATGTCAATGTTAATTGAACTTACCTCACATTGTCAATCTCTTTCTTTTTCCCCCACAGGTGATGTCATTGTCTATATTAATGAAGTTTGTGTCCTTGGACATACTCATGCAGACGTGGTCAAACTTTTCCAGTCTGTTCCTATTGGCCAGAGCGTCAGCCTGGTATTGTGTCGAGGCTACCCTTTGCCCTTTGATCCTGAAGATCCTGCTAACAGCATGGTGCCACCCCTTGCAATAATGGAGAGACCACCTCCAGTTATGGTCAACGGAAGACATAACTATGAAACATATTTGGAATACATTTCTCGGACCTCACAGTCAGCTCCAGATATAACAGATCGGCCACCCCATTCTTTGCACTCAATGCCAGCAGACAGCCAGCTAGATGGCACGTATCCACCACCTGTCCATGACGACAATGTGTCCATGGCTTCATCTGGGGCCACCCAGGCTGAACTTATGACCTTAACCATTGTGAAAGGTGCCCAGGGCTTTGGCTTCACTATTGCCGACAGTCCTACAGGACAGCGGGTGAAACAAATACTTGACATTCAAGGATGCCCTGGCCTATGTGAAGGCGACCTCATAGTGGAGGTCAACCAGCAGAATGTGCAGAACCTGAGCCATACAGAAGTGGTGGATATACTGAAGGACTGTCCCATTGGAAGCGAGACTTCCTTGATTATCCATCGAGGAGGTAAGACAAAGCTGGCTCAGCAATTAAATGTGTAGGCAAAATAGTAGGACTTTTACAATAACATTGCAAAAATGGAAGTTTCTCTGGGTTGAATGAAGTCATACTTTAAAAAGTAAAGGTAAAACAGTAAGAGAAAAACATGAGCCCAGGAAGCTATGGTTTTTTTAAATTTTGAGAATATATCTCTCCCTATTTTATATGAAACTCAATAAAAATAGTGCTTTCAGTCTTACAAACTTATATTGTCATGAAATTGTAGGTTAAACATTGAATACCCATGTATGAGTGGGTTATAGTTCAAAAGTTTGTTAATGTGTCCGTTGTAGAAACCTCAAACTGGTTTCTCATTGACTTGATTTTTACAAACCTGATTTTTCCAGCAAAATCGGTGCTCTCGTTTGTGCTTAGGATTCCAGCCTAGCACACGAAAGCTGGTTCAAGCCCTTACAAGCCCAGTGTAGCCTTGATAATCCCCATAAACATCACTGGAAGCTGTGTCATGGTAGAAAAATCTCCCAGAGTTGTGAACAGGGTTGCTCACGACCCTTGTGCCACTGCTGCGGGACTGCTCTAGCAATAATTATTACATGTAGTGCCTTCCAGGGCCTGATAGGAAAGTTATGGAACAGGGTTCGAGCTAAAGTTCTGGGCTGCACATTCTGGGTGACATGTGGAGATGGAGCGGTGAGGAGTGTGATAGGAGCTCTGAACTCTGGATGTTTTTCTCCGTGGGGAAGGAATGGTACTAAACATGTCTCTACCATGTGCTCTTGATTACCCATGAAACAAGGGAGAGAAAGGAGGGAAGGGCCATAGATAGATAGAGAGGATACTTGAGAGCAGTGTAAACGAAAGTGCCAGGCTAAGACCTGGCTTTCCACTTAACCAGATGTCTCACCTGTTATATTGAAATACTGCTATTTAACCTGATGGTCATGTTTTTCGTGTCAGATGGCCCACAATAGGTGCTCATTAAATTTCTGTTGAGTCTAAATTAGCCCAGAAGCTGCAGCAGGGATAGGTCAGAAGGAGCAGCACTACGAGGAACTCACGTGTGAAGAACACACGTGTGACAAACATATGTGATTGCCTATTCAAAGCACTAAAAACAGCATGAAAGCTCTGTCAGTTTGAAATGTAAATGAAGTAGTGCAAGCTGAAACAAGTGCCCTTTATGATTTTTTGGCCTTCTCTGCAGGTGTTTCCCCTTCAAGAAAGCACTTACATTTTTGCCTCCTTGTGTGAAAAGGGGCACACTATACTAAGCGTTCGTGGGCAACACCATACAAAGTATTATGTTCCTGTAGTAAAAAAGGAAAATAATGTAATAGTAAAAACAATCCTAAATCTTAAATTTTACCTTTCTAAGGCATTGTTACAAAATAGCTCTTGAAACTTGATAATTATTGACAGTGTATTTTGATTTCTCTCATTGCTTAAGTTTAAAACTAACATTCTTAATTAAATAAGCCATATCTTCATAATGTGCAATTGAAAATCAAATCATTGTAACGGGTTCTTGAAATTAAAATGTATAACTGAAAATCACTCTGCAGTAATTACTGTGTGAGTCATAGAAATATGTTTGGACATGTGTATAATGACTTTTCTAAAGGCAGAGAGAGCAGAAGTATTTTGAAATTGTTTTTATATGTATTTATTATATATTACATATTATTATGTAATATGGATTTATATTTTTGCCATTGGTACCTTTTCTGAAAACATTTATTGTGTGCCTGCTTTCAGCTAGACAAGACTTCCCTATTTTTCTCTCCACTCCCCAGCATTTAATCCTCAAATATTCATTTTTGTTTGCATGTTGTTTGTGTTTGGGGATGAGGAATTGTTTTTTATTTTGTGGCTAGTGTAGAATTGCAGAATGTAGTATACTGTGGTGCTTAAAGTACTTCTAATCAAAAAATCTCTTGTTGCCCCACATTCCCACAATCTGCACTCATCTCTCTTAAATTAATAGGAACTAACACCATGATCATGTGATGAAATTCACTTTGATTCTATTAGTAGAGCTAATCATAAATGCTTATGGCCTCATTCAGGTAAGTATAGATCTTCAAGAGCAGGTTCATTGGCCTGGGTCCTGGCAACATGATCATGGTTGTTTGTTTGTTTGTTTTTAATCATTTACTAAGATGTTTTTATTTAAAAAGTAATAATGTACATGATTTAATACATTATTTTTAATACAGTATTTTTGAGCAAATAGTGTCAGAAGGTATATATTGGAAGTAATTCTCTCCCGTACCAGACTTTCAGTTCTTTCTCAGAGGGTAACAGGTTTTCTATATACATACAGAAATTTTGCACTCCTAACTAGCATATACTTGAATATATGCAGTATATTAAATATATATGAGGTAATTTTATACATAAATGTGTCTTGCTCTGAAATCTTGGTTATTAGGATGTATATTTATTTTTTAACACACCATTGTGATACAATTTATATATCATAAAATTCACCAATTGTAAGTGCATACAACAGCAAGTTTTGCTAAAATGATATAGTTGCATAACAATCACCATAACCCTCAGAATATACATCACCCCAAACTCCCCTAGTCCAAGATTATCACTAATATGCTTTCTGAATAATTTTGCTTTTGTACAAATTTTCTTACAAATGGAATCATACAGTATTTAGTCTTTTACTTGGCATGACACTGTTGAGATTTGCCCATGTTGGTGCACTTATTGCTAGTTTCTTTCTTTTTGTTTCTGAGTAGCATTCTATTGTATGGATATACCACTTTTTAAAATGCATTAACCAGGTCATGGACCTCAGTTGTTTTCGGTTTTTGGTATCTACGAATGATGTTGCTATGTATGTTGGATAGTAATTTGTGCACATGCATTTTCATTTTTGGGGGGTAGATACCTAGAAGTGGTACTCTAGGTTACATTAAAAGTGTATTTTAAATTGTTAAGAAATTTCCAGAATGTTTTCCAAAATGACTATAACTTTTTAATATATCCACTAGTAATGTATGAGATTTCCAATTTCTACCCATTGTTGTCCACACTTGGTATCAACAACCTTTGAAAATATTTGTTTTCATGGGTATATAGTGGCACTTTCAGTGGTTTTAATTTATATTTCTCTAATCTTTTTATGTGTTTATTAGCATTCATATGTCTTCTTTGGTGACATGCCTACTCAATATTTGCCCATCTGTATATTTATTGAGGTATTTTATGAAATTATAAAGTTCTTAATATATTCTGAGCACAAGTCTTTTAAAAGATTTATGATTTGCAAATATTTTCTGTTGGTCTGTAGCTTGTCTTTTCATTTTCTTTTCTTTTTTTATTTCTTATTTTTCAATTACAATTGACATACAATATTATATTAGTTTCAGGTGTATACCCTAGTGATTAGATATTATATAGCTTACTACATGATCATCCTGATAAAACTCATACCCATATGACATGATACATAGTTATTACATTATTATAGACTCCATTCCCTATGCTGTGTTTTTTATCCCCATGACTCTTCTGTAATTACCAATTTGTACTTCTTAATCACTTCACCTTAATCACCCATCCTCCAGCCTTCTCCCATCTGGCAACCATAAAAATGTTCTCTGAGTCCGTATCTATGAGTCTGTTTCTGTCTGCTTTTTCATTTGTTTTGTTTTTATAGTCAGTTGTTGATGGATATGTATTTATTGTCATTGTATTGTTCATATTTTTATCTTTTTTTTTTTCATGTCATCTTCTTCTTAAATAAGACCCTTGAACTTTTCATGTAGTACTGGTTTGGTGATGATGAACTCCTTTAACTTTTTTTTAAATAGCTTCTCAAGGTAATTTCCATTTTTTAAAAGGATTTTATTTATTTTTAGAGAGGTAAGGAAGGGAAACAGAGAGAGAGAGAGAGAGAGAGAGAAACATCAATGTGCAGTTGCTGGGGGTCATGGCCTGCAGCCCAGGCATGTACCCTGACTGGGAATTGAACCTGCAACACTTTGTTTGGTTCACAGCCCATGCTCAATCCACTGAGCTACGCCAGCCAGGGCTGAACTCCTTTAACTTTTTCTTCTCTGGAAGTTCTTCATCTGTCCTTTAATATTAAATGAAAGCTTTGTTGGGTAAAATGACCTTGGTTGTAATCCTTGCTTTTCATCACTTTGAATATTTCTTGCCAATCCCTTCTGGCCTGCAGTTTCTATTGAGAAGCAGCAGACTGTCCTATGGGAGCTCCCTTGTAGGTAACTAACTGCTTTTCTGTTGCTGCTTTTAAGATTCTCTTTTTGTGTTTAACATTTGGCATTTTAACATTGTACCAGCATTATGATGTGTCCTTGTGTGGGCCTCTTTAGGTTCATCTTGTTTGGGACTCTGCACTTCCTGGACTTACAGTCCAGGTCGATGTTCTTCACCAGGTTAGGGAAGTTTTTTCTCATTATTTTTTCAAATAGGTTTTCAATTTCTTGCTCTCTCTCTTCTTCTTTGGGCATACCCATGAATGCCAATGTTAGTATGCTTGATGTTGTCTCAGAGGCCCTTTACACTATCCTCATTTTTTTAATTCTTTTTACTTTGAGTTGTTCTGATTGGGTGTTTTTTGCTTACTTATATTCCAAGTCACTGATTAGATTCTCAGCCTCATCCCTTCTACTGTTGAGTCCCTGTAAATTGTTCTTTATTTCAGTTAGTATATCATTCATTTACGACTGTTCTTTCTTTTATGGTTTCCATGTCCTATTTTGTGCTTTTGAAGTTCTCGCTGATTTTATCTATTCCTTCCTTAAATTCATTGAGTATCCTTATAATCAATGTTTTGAACCTTGCATCTAGTTGATTGCTTGTCTCCATTTTGTTTAGTTTTTTTTTCTGGAGTTTTGTTCTGTTCTTTCATTTGGGACATGTTTCTTTGTCTCTTCATTTTCACAGTCTCCCTGTGTTTGTTTCTGTGTATTAGGCAGAGCTGTTATGTTTTTCAGGCTTGGTAGAGTGCCCTAATGTAGTAGATGGCACAGCTTCCTCATTCACCTGAGCTAGGCACTCCAGGTTCACTCTCTACCCACCACCACATGGACTGTGTATACCCTCCTATTGTGGTTGAACCTTGATTGCTGTTGGCACATCAATGGGCAGTATTTACCCCCAGGCCAACCAGCTGCAAGGACTGGCTGGGACAACCATGGAGGATCCTCTGTGCTGGGGCATACCCCACAGAGCAGGACTTACTTCAGCGGAGCTCTGGTACCACTGTATCCACCCCTTACCTGTATCACTTGTGGAGGTTGTTGGGCAGTGCTTTGACATGGTCTGAAGCTGTCCACTGCTGGTTCTGAAGCCTCCTGGGAAGGCCAGCCCAAGATCAACCACCACCAGTGTTCTCCCTGAGGCCTCCTGGCCCAAACTGCAAAGCAATCTACAGATGGCTGCTACTTGTTCTGGGCTTGGAGGTGCCCAGGAGAAGTCAAGCTGTAAACCAAGGCAGACTGCTGCTAGTGCTAGGCCTGGGGCCACTTAGCAAGAGATGGGGTATGCCAAAGCCAGCTGCAGCTGGTTTGAGAGATTTTAGTGAAGTCTGAAGCTAAGCCAACACAGGCTATTTGTACAGAAGAACAACTAGAAACAGCTTCGATAAGCCAGATAGTTGGTGGGCAGGGAGGGTCTCAGGGAATCACCAGGGCCCAGTGAACAATGATAACCAGGTTGATGGAAACTCAGCTCTGGTGCCCACCTGCTGACTCTGTTGGTGGGAGTGGCAGTGCTCAGAAAAGAAATGGCCCACGCCAGCACTCCTTTTCTGGGAGAAAGTTGCCCTGCACCTCATTGTCCTGAGGTCAGACAATTGAGTTCCTCCCCATGTATCCCTGGTGCTGCCCCTGTGCTGGGGCTCAGAGTGAGTTTGAGTAAGTCTGTGCATGAGCCCTTTAAGAGGAACACCTGGGACTCCAGAAGCCCCCCATCACACTCAGCCACAATCCCTGCTAGGTTTTAAAGCCAGAAGTTAAAAGGACTTCTTTTCCTGGCACTGGAACCCTAGGCTAGGGTCCTGGTGTGGGGCTGGGACCCCTCACTCCTCAGGGGGTCCTCTGCAGCCAAGTTATTGCTCCCGATTTTTATCCACCACATAGGGGTGTAGCACCAGCCTGTTCACCATCTCTACCCCTCCTATTTGTTTCAATGTGGCTGCTTCTTTATATCTTTTGTTGTAGGACTTCTATTCAGCTAGATTTCAGGTGGTTCTGAATGATGTTTGTTCTGTAGTTTACCTGTAATTTTCATGTGGTTGTGGGACAATGCAAGTACCACATTTACTTATGCAGCCATCTTGATCAGAATCCTAGATTCTCTTTTCATTATCTTAATGGTACCTTGTGAAGCAAAAAAGTTGTAAATTTTAATGAAGTCTAATTTATCTTGTTTGTATGTAGCTGGATGGAATCTGTTTCCTTATACTTAATTTTTAAATCTGTTTGGGGAGAGGTTTTTTTTAGTTTTTGCCTTTTTTTCAGGATAATGTGAACAATGTATTGGAAAGCAGTCCCTAAAATGTGTTGGAAAGTAGTCCCTCTCCCTCTATTTTCTGAAAGGGTTTATGTAGAATTAATATCACTTTTTCTTAAAAGTTTGATAGAATTCACCAGTGAAGCCATCTGGTCTGAGCTTTTATTTGTAGAAAGATTTTTAATCACTGATAAAATTTCTTTCCTTTACTTACATCTATTCCAATTTTCTATCTTCTTGAGCTTGTTTTGGTATTTTATGTATTTTTAGAAATTTTTCAATTTATCTGAGTTGTGAAATTTGTTAGCATAATTTTTTAGCAAATTTTTTAAATCCTCTTTTAAGAACCAACTCTTTGATTCATTGATTTCCTGTTTTCTATTTCAATGTTTTCCCCATTGATCTTTATAATTTTCTCTCTTCCACTTACTTTATGCTTGATTTACTTTTCTGTTCCCCTGAGGCAGAAGCTTGTATTAATGATTCTAAGTCTTTCTCTTTAAAAGCATTTAAAGCTATAAATTTTACTATAATCATTTCTTTAGCTGAATTCAGTAAATTTTGATGTGCTGTGTTTTCTTTTTTATTCAGTGCAAGATATTTACTTATTTCCCTTGTGACTCCTTCTCTGACCTATAGGTTACTTAAAAATGTGTTATTTGAAGAACACTTGGGGCTTCCCAAATTTTTCTGTTGATTTCTAATAATTTTTCTATGTAGAAAAACATGTTTTGTATTATTTCAGTTCTTTTAGAAGTATTGAGACTAGTATTATGGCCTAGTGCCTTGCTTTTTTTTTTCACTTAATTTATTTTGGAGCATTTGATATGTATTAGTTCAGAATACATGTGTCCTTATTGTTTTTGATAACATTTAATCAGATACCCACTAATGGATATTTTGGTTGTTTTCATTCCTTTCTGTTATAAAGAATGATGTATCTTTATACTTTTATCTGTCTCTGCATTAGAGAGTAAGTGTATAGCATAAATTCATTCTTTTCTTCAACAAATATTTCTTGAGTGCTTACTATGTACTAGGAATATTTGGACACTAGAGATAAAGCAATAAACAGAGCCACCCACATTCTTTTTTATCACTGAGTTGATATTCCATTAGAGAGAGACAGAAAATAAATGCCAAAAAAATGTTCTTTATTACATATCTCCTATTCCCCTGGAATTTATTCTGGAATATTAACTTTATAACCAGTTGCATTACTGAGTTATCTTGTTTCTCATTTTTTTTCAGTTCATTTTATGGGATTTGGAGGCATACAATCATACCACCTACAAATAACAATCACTTTGCCTTCTCCCTTACTATTTGCATAGCTCTGATTAGTCTTACCTGTATATTTAACTGTTGTTTTATGAACACTGTTGATTAACAGTGGGGAATATGGAAATTTCTATCTTATTTTTGGTTTATACAGTTAAACATAATACTGGCTTTTTATTTGACACAAATATTTATTATGTTAAGGAAATATTTCTCAATTCCTATTTCATTAAGAATCTTTGTTAAAAATTAATATTGAATTTTATCAAAAGCAGAAAAGATATCTGGAGATGAACATAACTTTCTACTTTGACTTATCACTTTGATGAATTGCATTAAGTGATTTATTATTGAACTAGCTTTCCATTCCTGAAATAAACTATATTATGCTTATAAAGTTCTCCCATATTCTATTTTTACATGTAATTTTCCATCCACATTAATATTTGAGATTGGTCTGAAGTGTTTTTTTTAGGTTCTGTTTTGTTTATTTACTATTGATATTACTATTGAAGTTATAGTAGATGTAATAAAAGCAGTCAGTAGTTTTACTTCTCTCTCTGCTTTAAAATAATTGAAGTTATCTATTCCTTAAAGTATAATATAATATAATTTTTATATTACATAGTTCTAGTAGGTTGGGTTGGTTTTGGGTTTGGTTTGGTGGGAGAGAGATACCCTTTTACAACTTTTCTCATTTTTCCAATAGTAATTAATCTTCTTAGAGTTTCTGTCTTGCCTGAGCTCAATTTTTATAATTTATATATATTATCTTACAAAATTTTCTTTTATTCTTATTCCAAATGTATTTAAATATAATTAAATCAAATATCCTATAATTTTTTCTTTTGTTTTCCACTTTACCTTAGAGCATTTCTATTACTCTCACATCTTGTTGGTACTATTTTCTTGATTAGGTTGGCTGTCTTTCTATTTTAATGGCTCAAGAAACATACAGGTTTATTTATAAATAGTTTGTTGGCCAGTGCTTAACCTAGTATGGAATAAGAAATTATGACACTTCCTGTCCAAGGAGGCTGTTTTTTGATGTCTGGAATAAAGCAACTTCAGTGTGGTTACCATAATCAACCCTTGTCAAGTATCATATACTCTTATTGATATTAAAGTGCAACAAAGTCCCCTATTTAATTTGTGAGCCTTACATAAATATAGCTGATCAGTATTTTAAATTTTTCTTTTATGTTTCTAGAAAACATGATCCTAAAAGCTTTCACTAGATCAGAATATTCCTTTCTCATGCTGACAATATAATAATTAACTGATATCAATAATGAACATCTCTTTTACATTCAAACAAAATTCAAAGTATTTGAGAGTCAGTATAAGCTACATCAGAGCTGTGTTTGAGGGTACAGCATAAAAATTAGGGATTCAGAGAATTTGTGTCTATGTAGAAAACTCTGCAGTACATTTTCAAAAGGCATATTATCTAACAGAAACATAGTATCACAAGCTTTAAACTGCACAGAGTAAATACTAAGGAAATCTATAAGAAGTATCGATTTTTTCATAATGACTACATTTTTTCTGCAGATTTGTTTAGAAATAGTTTGAAATTTACATAAAAATTATGAATACAGCACACAGAGCACCGTATACCATTTGCCTACATTGCTATTAGCATTTTGCTCCATTTGCATAATAGCAAATGTGTGCATGTGTTTCTGAATCATTTAAGACTAAGTTGCATACACCATGCCACTTTATCCCAAATATTTTATTGTTTATTTAATGTCACTACTTGTTTGGAGAAATATGTAAGCAGCCAGTTATGTTATAAACTCTACTTTTTAAAAACTTTGAATTTTAAAACTACAATGACCACCACAACAGAAGCCTTAGGACATCATCAAAAGAGATTTTTGTAAAAAAAGAGACAGAGACAAAGAGAGAGTGAGTCAACACTCACCAGGATCTGATACAGGAATATTTTTGAGGGGATGAAAAGCACTAGTTGTAATAAATGAGCGCTATCCAGAGAGGTTAGGTGAAAGTCAAAATGGATAACCCACGATCAGTATTATGTAATCTAACTTTATACATCACTTCCTTCCACATTTCACCAGCCGGAACTCCGTTCTAGGTCTTACTAATCATAAGTGCATAGGAGATGGGGTATTCCTGTGTACCCAGGAATAGGGAATGGTTTGGGGTCACACATGTAGTAGATACTCTACACTTGTTATGTCTTATATGACTACTGATTGTGTCAAAGCATAAATGAAATCTTTTCTATAAGATGACCTTGTAATATGATTTATTTTAGACTTTTGAGGTACACTTAAGTCCCTGGTGATTATACATTTTAAAATTCACAGATCTCACATTTCACTGCTCAATACAACTTTCATGGATAAAGAAAGTTAGACTCATTTAAGTAATTGGTCCAAGTTCAATGAATGTATGTCTTGGCAAAGCCTAGGTAATTTATGGTTCCCCAGATATAAGAAATATGAACAAATATTAATGACAAGATACTCCATCCTAAGCATGGAAAATGCCATTGATCCCATGGGACATACACCAAAACAGGGAATGGATGCACAAAGACCCTGAAGGTGAGAGACAGAGAATGGGACTACATATAGAGTTGTTTTCTCACCACTTAAAAGCAGCAGAAACAGAACTCAAGACTAGGTCTTCTTACTGTACTGTCAGTGAGTTTTACATTATATCAGAAAGCTTTCATGGTATCTACTTAGACATGCAGGATTTATTTATCAATTTTCATTCACTTAATATGTATTTGTTGAGAATCTGTGTTTAACGCTGCTCTAGGTGCTAGAAATATGACAGTAGTCAAAACACAGTCCTGTGTGCACACGCACTGTTAGCCCTCATCTCCTAGTTGTAAATTAGATAATGAACAAAGAAATACATCTTAGAGTCAAGAATAAAGGAAACTGAGAAACAGGGTTACAAAAAAGAAGAGTGATGGGCATGGAAGATTGTTGTCTTATAAAAAGTGTAGTCAGGAAAGACATCTGTGCAGAGAGCTAAAGAAAGTAAGGAAGCAAGCTTTGTGGAAATCCAAAGAAAAGTATTTCAGGCAGAGGGGAGGCCCCGAGGCAGGACTGTGCTTGATGTAGTCAAATAACAACGAGGAGCTCCTGTCTCTGAGACTGAGTGGGAAAGAGAGGGAATGGAAATGAGTCAGAGATTGCTGGGGCTGTAGGGAGGCAGGTAATGTGGAGTCTTATGTAGCCATGGACCACAGGAAGGACTTTAGATTTTATTTTTGAGTGAAATGGGAAGCCTTTGAAGTTTTTAAACATAGGAATGATATGATATGACATTTAAAAAGATTCACTGTGGTTGCTGTGTGGAGGATAATCTCTTAGCAGGCAAAGCTGGAAATAGGCAGACAAGTGAGTGGGCCTTCACAGCAAACCAAGTGAGAGATGACGAGAGACTGGAGAAGGATGGCAGAAGTGGAGGTAGTAGGAAATGGATTCTGAATATATTTCACAGGAAGAGCTGCAACATTTGCTGGTGGATGGGATGTGGAGTATAAGAGAAAGAGAGAAATCTAAGACTGCAAAGTTTTTGACCTAAGCAGCTAGAACAGAGTTTCCATTTACTGTTATGATGAGTATGATGGATGCAGACAGTCATGGGGACTTTGTTTTGGAATCAAGAGTCCAGTTTGGAACATGCAAAGCTTGAGCTACCTTTTAGCAATCCAAATGAACATGGCTGGCACTTGAACGGTATTGAGAGCTAGAGACTGAGTGAGTACATGTAGAGAGTGAGTGCAAATAAAAGAAGAGAAACATTCTGAGGACTGAGTACAGGGACCTTCCAATTTTAGAGGTCAGGAAGACTAACCAGCAAAAGGCTGAGAAAGCAAGACTTGTGAGGAAGCAGGATAAACAAGAGAGCAGGATGACTGGTAGCTTCATGCAGGAAAATAAATGTTTGAAGATGGAAGGTGTGAATAATTGTGTTTTGTGCTCAGTAACATGACTGAGAGTTTAACATTGAATTTGGCAACAGGATCACAAATTTTGAGTTAATGTAATCATTTAAGTCAGTTGAAAATAAATCAATTTTTAATTTGATTTACTAATTAGGGGGAAGTCAACATCAGTGTTTTGGTCACTTGAAATCAAAGCATTTATGTGTTAATTAGTAGAGTGCATTTATTTGCAGGTACTATGATTTTGAGGAAGAGCACCAGCCTTCGCCTTACATAATTACCCTAGAGATAAGTGACTTTTTCAGCTCCTTATCGTAAAGTTCAAGTGCCATCAAAATTAAAATTTTAAAAACTTAAGGGTCTCTTTAATCCAAAGAATACCCCACTCCACCCCATCTGCCCACACTTCAGTTAGTGAGGTTACTATGTCAATTATTTTATTTGAAAACATATCTGTTGGCCATTTCCAAACATAAATGGAAGAATGGACAGAAGCAGTGCTGTTATAGATGGTAAATCCAATATACATACAACAAGATGTAACTGTTAATTGTCAATTTGGTATTAACCTTTTATTTACCTCACTTACTGTTTGAGGACACCTTAAGTGCAAAGAAGGGACCAGTTAAGATTCACATTCCCATAGTTACCAGTATAAATAATTGCTCTAGTGGAGATATACAGAAACACCAATTCAGAGAAACTACTGTTTTTTTTAAATACTAGCTAATTTCCCTCAAAAGCAAAAACTGTATTTTATTTATCATTTGCTCCTCAGAGCTTGTCATTCATGCTTGTTACATTATGTCACTGTGTTATGTATGACATTAGGAAAAGGAGGGAATCACAAAGAAAAAGCATGTGAGACAAAAAATGCAGCAGAGTGTGCAAAAACAGGCAAAATGATGTTTCTACTGATTTTTTTCTGTCTGGGCTTTTGAAGCAACCTTAGCCTCCCTTCTTTCTATTTGGTCATATACCAAATATGTGCCTAAGCTGCTTCTTCCTTTTTATTCATTCCACAAATGTGCCAAGTGCATTCTAAATATGGGGACATTGGTGAACAAATTATGTCATTGTTCTTACAGAGCTTACTTTAAATCTAATGGGTAATAACAGATTAATCCTGTAAATCTACTAACTGTGCTTATCATATGGCTGAAAAACGGGCCATACAATGTCTTCACTTGGAAAAAACATACGAGCTTAGACAACAAAGGTCATTTAACAAGAATCAGCATACCAGGCAGGTCTCTGGTGTATCAGTGCTACTAATTCACACAGCTACTTTTAGTGTGTCACTGAAGTTCCTGGCCACCAGCTCTTCATTTGTAAGTTGAAAATAATCTGTAATATTCATATCATCTCAAAAATGCTGTGGTTCTTAATATTTCTGAATCATAGGCTTATTTGTTTTTTAAGATTTTATTTATTTATTTTTAGAGAGAAGGGAAAGGAGGGAGAAAGAGAGGAAAAGAAACATCGATGTGTAAGAGAAACATTGATCAGTTGCCTCTCACACACCCCCAGCTAGGGACCTGGCCTGGAACCCAGGCATGTGCCCTGACTAGGAATTGAACTAGCGACCTTTCAGTTCACAGGCTGACTCTCAACCCACTGAGCCACACCAGCCAGGTCTGGGCTTACTTAGTTATAATTGTGCATTCATTCACTGGGGAACCCGGGAGAAAGAAGTTACAAAGAATAGTTTGTTTTTCATGTGTTATCTCTAAATATATTTCTTGCCCCCTTCTAATCCACAGTGGTAAGTTTCTTGAGCTCACAACCCAAAAGTTTACTAACCTGATACAAAACTTAGCAGTAGCAGAATTTGAGATACCAAGAATGTCAGAGGAAAGAAAGGAAGAAGCAATGAGGTTCTAGCCAACCGTTCTCAAGCTATAAGAAGATGAACAAATGTATTACATAAAATGTGTTCAATCAATTCATTCAAATTATTTTTATGTGCTGAGAGAGAATCTTAGTGTCTTTTCATGGACTTTTTTAAAAGTTATAAACTCAAATCTAAAAATGACCAATGCATAAATATATTTACTAAATAAGGTTTCAGTTCCCCTGGTTCTATAAATCTTAAAACTTAATTAGCCAAAAATTAAGTCACATTCCTCACTATCTGCCACTAAAGTGTAATAAATTATATTTAGGAAATGATGTTGGTCATATCCAAAATGTGCTTGCCTCTAAAGTGCTAGTTGCTGAAGCAGGAGACCAGAAAGTTAAGTGGACTGAGTGCAACATAAGTCATGTGCAGAAGAATTCCAAATAGTACACCCAGAAAATCCTGCCATGAAAACTTGAATCACAGCACCTACATGCCTGCCCTTACTTGTTAAATAAATGAATGAAATCACCCACAGCATTACCTTGCACTAAAACACTATAAATTCATGTTCATTTTTTCATATTGCAGAATATGAAACCATACACTTTTAATGAATATAAATTCTACCAAAAGTGCAGTGAAAATAATTACAGTTATTATACTATATTAAAACAAGTTATGTTAATTGCACTAAAATTTAAAGAAAATGTATTGTTTTGCCTCTTCTCCTAATGAATGTTATTTCACAATGTGTGGTACATTTATGGAGAATTTTGCAGTGCATTAGATAAATCAGTTTAACATTTCTGGGAGAGTCAGTTTTAATGAGCATAATAATGCATTTCTGTTCAGAAACAGTTTTATGTTACAAAGCACCTTCTACTGGTAGATTGGAAAAAGTTGCACCAAAACGACACTTTCACTTAAATCTGGAATAAAATTTAGTGAGGGAAGCATAGATGAATCCATTTTAGTTATGTTGTTATAAATTTAGAATGAATGTTACATTTTAGCTACTTTTTTTTTTTTCATGCGTTAAAAAAACTACACAAACTACATATGCCAGCAGTAATGTGAATTTGGGAGTCTGCTAAATCCCACATACAATACCTTGCCATTTACCTTATAAATCCCATTCCTACATAAAGAAAATAAAATTAAAATCATTAAATACATGATAATGACCATTAAAACACATTCATTAGACCCACATTTAGCTGAAGCTAATCCAATATCCATTATCCCTCATACTTAGGGATAAGTTCCTCTTCCTCATGCCTCACAAATAAGCTTGTATCTAGACTCATCCTTTCCTCTTTCCCTCTAGATTCAAAGAAAAACTTGTAGGTGCTCTATTCAAAGACATCAACTTCACCTTGCTCTGGAAGGAAGCCACTTCTGTCCACTCAGGGAATGGCTTTGTCAATATCATCATCCTCATGGGAACTATTATAACTTTTTTTCTTTATGAATCTTACCTTTAACCTACAAGCCTACTGGAATTTATCCTATACTTTAAAGAATCTTTTCTTGATTCTGCATTACCCTCTAGCCATGGCTCTTTCTCTTTTCCTTTCATTGTCAGACAACTTTCTTGATATATCCATATATGTGCCTACTTATACTCCACTTGAATCCATATATCATTTAAGACCGCTACATTTGAGGAATAGGATTTACTTAACATCTGCGCTTTCTTACCTGCCTTGCATCTCTCAGCCCAGTGCTATCTGGCTTCTGTTCCCATCACACTACTGGAAATGCTCTCTGATGGTAACAGTAGCTTCCTATTTGTCAAGTGAATGCTTCTCATTTCCTCCAGAATCTTCTCCCCCTCGGCTTCCAGGATGCCAGTCCCGTCTAGAGGTCTTCCAGGTCTCTGTCTCTTCTCACACTCCTTTAATGAATTCTATTCTTGTGTCCATTCCTCAAAAACTGTGATTTCCTATAATGTAACTTTATTGTCACATGGCTCTAAACCTCACCACCACTACCCACATAATCTTGTCAACTTTTATGGTCTTATTTCCCTTCTTAAGACTCTCTGTGCTTCCCCATGGCCTCCAGAGAACCAACACCAACTCTTTATCTTACATCCAAATCCTGCATCATCCGGTCCATACCAGCCTCTCTAAACTCATATCACATTCTTCATTCCACAAATATTCATTAAGCATCTGCCATGTTTCAGACACCATTTGAGGTTATATGATACAGCAGTAAACAAAACAGACTTAAAACCCCTGCCTTCCTGAAAATTGTATTTTCCTAGCAACACACAACTGTTCCTTTGGGCCTCGTTGTCATAGCAAATTATTTCTTCCTGTGTAAACAATTCCTTTTCTTCCGTATTTTCCGGCAAACTCTTTTTTGCCTGAGAATTCAGGTCAGATGTTACTTCTCCTAGCACCCCACATTTTCCCTTGTAGCCCTATAAATACTCTTGTCATTTCTTCAGGTCAAGATTCTCTGTGAAGTCATAGCTTTGGAGCTGCCATTTTCACCCTCCAGATTTTATCAAAGGAGCCTCAAAAAGACACACTGGATATTTCAGGTTGAAAGATTCCTGACCCTTTAATGCACGTTAAATGGACCAAGTGGTCAGCTGATCTCTGATTGTTAAGAATCTCTGCAACTATTTCCTTGTATAGTCAAAGGACTATTTATTGCTGCAAACAACATTGCTCACATATATTGTTAAACACAAATAAGTTTAGTATACTATCTTTGTGTATTATAACTATGCTATTAGGCTAGTTATAATAGTAACTAGCCTAATCCAGCAACACAGCCACACTTTACTTTTAACTTCTATTTGTCCATAAGCTAAGGATCACCCTTTTAACAGAAGATACAAGCAAGATTACATTACTTCTACATCTATATACTTTAGTGTTTAGTAAGTAGTGTTTAGTTCCTCTTGTCAGAAAAGCTTATTAAATTCATGAGTTGGCTTGCCAATTTTGTTTGAAGCTGCATACTTTCAACAGTATAGCTTAACATATATGATTTCTTTTTTCCCTTTTTCTCTTCTATGTGCATTTTCTCTTGTGGAACATCTTCCGACAATGATTCTTGACTAAAGTCTGTCTTATCCTCCCCTACTCCAAAAGGTATTAGTAACTGCACAGGGCCATTTTCAGGTTATATTATAATTTTTAAAACCTCAGGATCAGAGTTTGAAATAAAAATTTAAAATTTTATTCATAAGAACTGCATTGCAGACTCAAAGGAGGCGAGTGCTTACTACTCAAAAGCTGGACTTCCACCACACTCTGGTTCTCAACACAAGCCAAATTGCAGGCTTTCCTCAGCCTTAGGACTTTTGAAAAATTGCTCTGTGTTCAACAAAGGGGAAAAGGTCAGGGAAAGGAGACCTTGTTGTTTCTTCAGGGGAGGGGAAAGAGGGAGGACTTTGTAGTCCTACGTTCGCAAACTTGAGGAAGGCTATTTGAAGACAGAGGCATTGATACACGGTGGAACAAGTCATATTTGCCTAGTAAACCTTTAAGGATACATAAAATTATTACAGTGCTTCTCTGATGGAATGGAGCATTAGCAATGTGTTCTTGTTATTCCAACCTCAAGACTTGAATTTCTGTTTATTATTAAGATTGCTTTTCAGTGTCGCAGGTTCGATTCCCAGTCAGGGTGCATGCCTGGGTTGAAGGCCATGAACCCCAGCAACCGCACATTGATGTTTCTCTCTCTCTCTCTCTCCCTCCCTACCCACTCTAAAAATAAATAAATAAATAAAATATTTTTTAAAAATTACTGCTATAAAAAAAGACTGCTTTTCTTCATCAGCTGTCATAACAACTGGATTCTTAACTGGCACAAAGTGCCCAGGGGCCAGATATGTCAAAACATCCTGCTTTGAGAGACAGGTGGAAAGAACACCCAAAAAAGTTCCATCCAAAAATTCTGAGTATTTGCGTCTTCATTGAAAAATATTCTGACTCTGGTTGGTAACCAGGGATCTTCTATGCACTTCTTGCCCTGGTTTCTTTCTTTCTGCTGCTGACAAAGCTTGCTGCCTTCTCAGGTACCTTACAGCAGCACCTTGCTGCTGGAGGTGTGGTGGGTGGCCTGTGAGACCAGGTAATTTGCATTTTAACAACATCTCCCAGGTAATTCGTATTCAGTTTAAAATTTGCATAGTCAAACATGCAGTTTAGTCTGTGGAATGGTTGATCCTGGCCTGGTGACAGAATCTCCTAATTTAATAGGAGAGATTTCCACCAAATTCATAAACACCTCCGCTAAGGTGCCTAAAAAAATCCTCACTTAAAATTGCTCTAAATGCCAGGAGTTGATGAAAATTAGTTGATGACCCTTTTGAGGCCTGTGTCTTAACTCATGGTGGGAAAACTGCCGGGGGGTGGGGGGCGGGGGGGGGGGGGGCGGGGGGGGTGGGGGGGGGAGAAGGAAACAGTGAGCAAGTCACCTTCTGAGACAGCCAAGCACCTGCAAGGAAGGTCACGCTTCAGGGTAGCCTCTGGAAGTCTATGAAAGTTACAGTGAAAAAGGAGAGCTTTTTTTGATGTTTTTGCTTGAGAGCTTAGAATTTAAATGCATTCCTACAGAAATTTGGAAAATCATTTATTAAAAACAATAATCAGAGTGATAGACCTTCTGTAAAAGTTGTTCATAAAATGCATATTTGCTTAAAAAGTACTAGCAAAGAAACTTTAAAAATGTATATCTACCTCTTATAAAAGGCCTAAACATTATTTTAAACAGGGAAATAAAGCCTTGTTCCCAAAAGAAATGATCAGAAATTGTGCTTATCACTCCTGCCCTTTAAAAATATTTTATTCTGCTATAAAAATGGCTGAATACACTCTAGAAAGTTAGACTTAAATTGTCATTGTTATATCGTAAAAGTAGCATTGTACTCTAATTCCAAAATGTCTGAAAGCACTTTAATTCAATTCCGAACAGCTCTCTCAAGTGTGAGGAGAACTCACCTGCTCTCCCTCATCAGGCATGAGATGAGTGCAGTGTTTGGTCTAATCAGTCCCAGTGTTACTCCCCTGAGACATACTTGAAGACGTACTTTAGCTTGAAAAATTAATAAGGAGTAAAAAAAAAACCAATGTGTTAATTCTAATATATGCAGTTTGCTAGCAGCTTTTAGGTGCATTAAAACAGCCAGTTTCAACTAATGGTTTTTCTGTATCTCTGCAATTCTTATTCACTAGGTATTGGATTCCTTGGCCCAGATGGTTTAGGTGTCCATGAATCTGTGTCTGGAGTCTTAACTTCACCTGACGTCCTTGTCCACTAGGACCATAATCTAAGCTCCCTCTCTAATGGAGTCTGCAGTGCCCCCTGTTGATGTCCCCTCTTTGAGTGGGGGGCTTGTTAAGACAGGTTTATTCCTATCTTCATTGAAGGGACAATGACAGAGCAGGCTCCTGCTCTGTCATTGTCCCTCTCTATTGGGAAGCAGGCTCACTGGTTCCCAGACAAACATTACCTTAACATTGCTTCCCTCCTTGGCAAGGGTGATCAGAGCTGGCCATGCAGGCTCAGTTTCTGAGCAGGACAGCAGGGGTGACCTCACATGGTGCCACACCAGAGTGCTGGCCGAGTTGCTGTGAGGCCAGCCCTTTTGTCCAGAATCTACACACAGCCCAGTGTCTAGTTTCTTCTCTAGATGGACTGAAAGGAAACCTGCAAAAGCCTGGTTTGCTTTCAATGCGATGGTGTTGGAAGGTAACCCTGAGCTCACAAAGGGATTCTGACTTGACCTGTGTGATCTTGGCCGTTTTCCTTAAGATCTCCAAAACTCGGTTTCCTCACCTATAAAGTGTAGCTATTCCTATGGGTGTTGTGTGTGTGAGAGAGGATTAAACAAGAAAACCCACACAATGTATGTATCACAGTATCTGATACAAAGAAATGCTTAATAAATTTTGGCTAGTGTTGCAAGTTAGATGTGAGCTCCATTTCTTCTCCTGGCATACTCCTTTCCTTTGGGGCCTGGGAACAATTTGCAGAATGTAGGTGATGATGGTGTGTGGATCAGAAACTACCAAACCTATTCTGCTCACGTGGGCCATATTCTAGCCTCAATTGATTCACATTGGTGCAAGTGCTCCTATGGGCACAGCATTCCAGATGGTCCTTCTAGAAAATTTTATAATCCAGTGATTAGGTTAATGAGTATACACAGAGTCTAGACAAATACATTATATCTTCTCTTCAGAACTGTTTGTTCATAATGAAATAAATCATTTCTCCTGAATTTGCCATGGATAACAAAGGCTTCAGCTAGGGGCTTTCATCTGAGGCAGAAACATAAAGATTGTTCCTTTTTACATTTTAGTCTAGTACGCAGTATATTTAATAAGGAATGTGAGTTTTTTTCCCTTTCCCATGAATATGTTTCTATTTTTACTGAGTTTAAGTTAAAGAAAGATTTGCCACATCTATTGATACTTGGAACAACATGTATTTTAAATGCAAACACTCAGAAGTCCCAGGTTTTAAATCTTCTGTTTCTAAAAGGATTCTAAAATGCTGATTAAAATCATGGAGTCCCTGTTGTTGATGTCCCCCCTCCCCTTCAGTTCCTGAGGACCCGGCTGTCGTTGTCTCTGCCTGTCATAACCTTTCAAAAAGCTAAAACACCATGGCCATTCTAGAGGTGGCAATGCATGGCTGTCTGATAGTAGTATCCTTAATGTGCTAAGAAATTCTGCTTCACTGGATCTAGAATTTATGTTTTCTATAAATGCCTCACTCCAGCTGATTCTGATGCAGGTGGTCCAGGGTCCACAATTTTAGGAACAATGATCCAGGTCAGAAGCCAGCAAACTGTGACCCATCGGCCAAACTTGGTCTCTCAGCTGCTTTTGTATGCCTCTTGACCTAAGAATAGCTTTGATTTTTTTCAGATTTATTAAGATATAATTGACATATAACATTGTGTAAGTTTAAGGCATTCACTGTGACATATAACACTGTTTAATTTAAGTATAGACTGAGATTTTATACATGTATATATCAAAATGCAATTACCACAATAGGTTAGTTATCATTTGTGTTTTAAAATGTCAAAAGAAGAATATTATTTTGATATGTAAAAATTACATGAGATTCAAATTTCAATGTCCATAAAGTTTTATTGGAACACAGGCATGCTCATTCATTGATGTACTGTCTGGGGCTGCTTTCCTGCTATAGCAGCAGAGTTGAGTGGCTGCAACAAGGACCACACAGTCTACAAAGCCTAAAATATTTGCTGTCTCCACCTTCACCAGCAAGGGGGCCAGCATCTGACCTAGGTATTCACAATGGCTGATGATGCTTCTTCTTAAGTGCTTTTAAAAGCACCTGAGGGAGAAGTTGTCACTGTGCTTCTTTGGCACACCGTCCCTAGTGACAGGAGAAGGGAGGTGCCAAATGGGAGATGGAGGGAGGATTAGCCAAGTTTCCACACAACGTGAAGGAAAAGATGCTGTCTACCTGTGAAGAACACATCATTTCACTTAGGAGATGGAGTTAACACACATAGATGAGGCAAGAAACGCTAGAAGAGAGGATATACTTCCTTAAAGTATAAATCCTGTGACACAGGTAGGAGTGAGAGGATTTTAGGAAGAGACCTACCTGAAGGTACACTCAAGCTGGATGAGGATTTAAGGTTAAAAGGGTGGGGAAAAGGGAAAAGGACTCCCTACTTTGAAAAGCTGTGTCAGTCATGAGAAGGTCCAGATACAATCAGAAACATTCTTTGGAGAGCAGCCCAACTCCAGTGAAAGTTCATGCTGAGAAGTACTCAAAGCTAATTTTAGGTCAGTGAGATAGGGACAGACCCTGTGCAGGGCCTTCCATGCCCAGCAGGAGGGGCTAAACTTGCTCTGATGGGAAATGAAGAACAAATGTAGATGCTTCATAGGGAATTATATGATGAACATGTGCTAGGAAAGTAACTCTGGCAACAATGTAGAATTAGATTCAGAAAAAGGGGGGAAAGGAGCTCAGAAGTCTATTTTTATTTTTAAATGAATATTCAAAGACATACTTTTACAGCCCTTTTTACACCAACTGTATAAGAAAAGAATAGGAACACCAAAATTGTGCAGAGAGGTGGAAGCCATAAATAGACGCCTGCCCTAAACTTTTCTTAAAGATCTTTGAAGTCTCTTTTTCATAAAGCTGTCCCACAGAATATCTATAATCAAACTAAAGTCCGACTTTAAAACCCATGCATTTAAGTATTTGCTTCCTTCTCTTTATAGAAGACTCAGTTTTGTGGTCTCATAGCCTTGTATAAATATTCAGTGAAATTCCTCTTCTGATAAAACTATCATCTTGATACTTTTAGCCAAGAGTGTTTTTCCTTAAGAAACCATTTGTATGTTCATAAACCTCACCCAGGAACACACACAGACACATGCACACACTACACACCAGCTTTTTAAAAATTTGTTCTATCTTGTAGAAAAAAGGTAGTTGTCCCTAAAGTTTATCATGGCAGCTGTTCAAAGGCAGACTGTGATATTACACAGTGCTTTAAGAGGGGAAGTATAATTTCAGTGCTGGGAAGCATTCATCTAGTCAGAGGCGATTACCCAAATTGGACTTTGGCCAAAAAATCTGAGTTAACTGGAAAAGGTCTCATTTGCTTCCAGTGACATCAGATTCCTCATAAGCATGAATGTGAAGTCCCAGCTCCAAGTTGGTATAAGGCTCAGGCATAAAGTTTAAATAAAGACAGCAGTGCCTTGTTTTTTGTCTACAACAAATTAATTTGCCTATCACACCAAAGTCTCTGTAAATTCCTGCCTCCCCCTTCTCTTTTTTTATACATGCCTACACTTCTGGGGATCAGGCAGGTACTTGGCACTTGACAACACTAGGGGCACCATTCACAGTGAATCCATGTTCTAAACCTGTGGGTGCTACTCAGAGGGTGGCCCATGGACAGTATCACCAAAACCTTGTTGCCAGTGCTCAAAAAAAGATAAGAAATTAAGAACAATCACTCAAAATTTGTATAGCAAACGAAATGAAGTGATTTTACTTCTGTTGAATCAAATAATTTTTAAAATGGGGACTGTATTTTTATTTTAATTTTCTAATTGTTTTCAAATGTGTTGTCTTTTTATGTATTAAAGACTTTTTCTTTAAGAGAACTGGATTTTGCCAGAGATAATGAAAGAAGCTCTGTCTTGTCTTAGACTGTCTACCATGTGAGCGGGCCACGGCGGCTGCAGGCGCAAAGAGCTGCAGAAACCAAGACCTGCTCTGGACACCCAAAGGACTAACAAAAGAACTTTAATTTACCTGGCAATATTTTAATCACATGGAGGGAAGCAGATTTTAGTGAAATGAAGCTCTCACCCAGAATGCTTTATAGATCTGGACGTATAGGAAGAAATTGGCCTCTCTCTGGCCAGCCCTCATTAAATATGGATTTGATTTTTGAATCAGTCTTATCCCAACCAATATTCAGGCTTTTGGAATTATGCCCTAATACAGTAATGGACTGACAGGCCAGCCAGCTTGTGTGGATAAATGAAAACTTGAAATCTCAGAAAATATTAAGAAAGTAAATATTCTAACTGAAAGGCTACCATGGCCTGATAACTGGTCCCTGGGTGAGTAGTCAGTGTTGGGTATTGGAGGAGTAGTGAAATATCCCGAAAAGGGACTCCATGGAAGCAGTGCTCAGAAGTGCAAGCTGGCAGGTAATTTGCTTTCAGGTTCTCAGCTGGCCTGGCAGTCAGTACCTTGGAAGTGGGCAGAGAAAAGGAGGACGTGAGGAGTCAGCCCTACAGGGCCTATCACCCAGCCAGAGTTGCCAGGATGGAGTCCGGAGAACCTGTGGGCTACGACTGACAGTTCTGGGGACTCGAACCTGAGAGACAGGCAGAGAGGTGGTAAATTTCCACAAACTCTCGCTCACTGTGGTGCTTTTCCTCTTTGGAATTGACACTCTTGAAATAAGGTAAAGTGGGAAAACTATATATATTATTTACTGATACACTTTCTCCCCAAAAACATGTTTGATGAAAAGAAGCCAAAAAGAATTTATAACTCACTTTGTAAAATGCAAATGATTATGAAGAATTATGAGTGGAAAGCTTTCTTTCTAGCCCACACAACATAATGACTCACTTCAGAAGCCACCTATAGGTAAAACCTGTTCTTTTAACTATTCTAAGGAAAGAGAAATAATTTATTTTCCTCTTGCATAAACTACAGATTGCTGCTCCTGCACAAACTACAGTTTGCTGCTCCTGCACCCCAACCCTCAGAGGACACAGATCATTCTAAAACCATAAAAATACCAACTGAACAAACTTTTCTTTTTGCAATGAAATCTATGTACGCTGCAGCAACTGAGAATGAGAAAGTGTTAGTGTAAAACTCATCTTCAACTCAGGCAGTCTGGGGCTTTCCATGATTTTCATCCAAAGGATATTAAGTGTATCCGAGAGCAATTGCTTCTGCAAGTCGATTGTACTGAGTCTTTGTAAGCCTAAAATATGTGAGCAATTTTGTTTTAAAATAGTGTCATAAGTGCTTGGAAAAAGCAGTGATTCTGATGAGGAGAGACCTAATAGTGATGGTGACTATTACAGTGATATTTTATACTCATCTGGTCCCTTTTCAGTTATGGATTCAAAAATGCACAAGTTCAGTGCTACGTTCTCGCTGGCTTTTATGCCATAAATTTCTCTATTCTCATCACAATGCAAAAAAAAAAGGAGAGGGGCAATATAAAATACTGGCCATAAGTTATATAAAAGAGAGATTTGTGGCATTAACAAACACTAAATGGTTCTGGTGAAGCAAATTATCTCATTGGGTCCTTATCAATATTTCAATGGTGATCTTTGATTATTTAGCATATTTATTAATATTTAATACTATTTTTAAATTATTGGCTAATATGTGTTTAAACTATTTAATGGAATATTTTTTAGATTGTTCATTAACATTTCTCTAATGCTTCAGAACTTTGGAAAGCTATCCTTTTCTCCAAATTGGGTTGTGGAACCACCAGTCATTACTTCCTTCTTTATAAGTACTCTTAGAAAACAATTTTTATTTCCAGAAATCACAAAGCTGACTCTTAAAATACATACCACCAAATATATCTCCAGATGAATAGCTCAAGTACGTGAGAGCTTGTTTTTTGGGGGGGAGGGGGGGATTGTTTGTTTGTTTTATTAATGCAGAAGGCTCTTGAAAGTGGAGAGCCTTTTACCAAAAATGAAAGAACAAGTGGCCTAGGGAAGAGAGTGAGAAACCATATGTGTTTTCCTACTCTTCTTTAAGGGAGAGTGAGGTAATGGAAAAAATATTTGGCTTAAAACTCAGAAGCCCTAAAAGATGAAAGCCCCCAGGTGTGGCACCCACACACCCAGAGACTGCTGTGGACTGGGCGGAGAGGGAGAGGTCCACCTGTGTTACCTCCTCGACTGTCCAGGCAATAATGAGGTCATTGATGACCCCAGAAATATAGACATCTCTGCTGTTCCAGGTGTCTGCCCATGATCATGTTTCATGGGGTAGACTTTTTTCCTTTTGATTATTTCTTTAGGTAGGCTTTCTGAGTTGAGTTGGATTGGATTTTTGCTTTTTATCATAAGCACTTTTCAATCAATGTTGATTATTCAGATTTCTTTATGGTTTGAGGAATATTATGCTTTGGGTATCGATTTATACCTAATCCAAGAAAATTCTCTTTTCTTCCTTTTCATATGTTGGCTCATTAAGTGCCCGATAACAAAAGAAGCCTTGTGTACTATAAAGTATGAACTGGCAAGAGTGGGACTCCACATCAAACTACTATTAGTTTTCTTACCACGATCAAACAGAGATGTGACATTTGTGGTGTCACATTGGCTGTTTTTGACCATATTGTGTGTGTAGACAATAAAACAAACTGATGAAGAGCACTGGGTTGAGAACTAGATTTAAAATCCTAGCTCTGCCAATCAGTAAACTATGGAATTTGGAGTGGCTTTTTTTTTCATCTCTCTAAATCTTTTACTTCACTTGCTGTGAAGATTAAATGGTACATTGTGTAGCACAAAGTGCAAACTCAGGAAATGAGACTTGTTTGCAGTTCTCTGCTTTTTCTTATTGTGTGTTATTTCTCTCCGTAGAGCTAGTGAAGCTGGCAAGCTAGGAAACTTACTGATAGATTGCATATATGAGTTGAAACAGCTGCTAAGAGAAAAAGAAATCAACAACAATCAGTTGCTATTCCATAAAACACATGGTGTGTTTGATTTAAACCACCCAGGACTTGGGCTTATTTCAGACAAATTTACTTGTGTGCTAGGACACAGGATCTGCATGCCAACCATGAACACCCAGCAGGAACCTCTCACCTGAATAGCCTGAATAGCCAGGGCTTTTTGAAAGAGCTTTGCTTTGCATTTTTTATTTTTTAATCAAATTCATATTAACTATCATTTAAATCATTTGTAATCATATTTTATCTTCCATATTTTGGCCACACTCAGCTTCCCACAGCATCATGCTAAATAACTATCTTTTTACTCTAAACAGTGAATTTATTCCAGTTCTCTAATTAAACACTGGTGAGATCTCACAATCTAAGTAATTTTGAGGTAATAAAATCTTTGGTGAATTTGGGAGAGTGAGAAAGAGGTGTCTGGGTAATAATGATGCATAAAGGGGAAAGTTAAATAACGGGCAGAGTAGGGCTAAGGGTAAGTCAAGAAGGCAGCAGTTAGCCTGATAAGAAAGCTGTGGAAGAGGCCAGAAGCATAGACTAGTGAGGAAAAATAAGAGATGGCTGGCCTGTCTTTGAAATTTTTATCTGATGGGGCCATAGTTAATGTAGTCAAGGTCAAGAGGCAAAGAAGGCTTATGACACAATTCAGAAGATGCTCAATATCAGAGAAGCGACATGGCAACATGTCACAGTGACCCAAGAAAGAGGTCTTTGTGTTTAACACGTGTGGTGGTATGAGAGAGGTGGGAGGACCAAATGCATGCTCTGGGTTATAGCCTTGGCAGCTGCACCTGGCTATTGAGATAATGACCAAAACACCTATATATGACCCAGAGCAGTGCCTGGCACACAATTGAAGTCCAAGAAAAGTTACTTCACTAATATGGGCAATAAATACACAAAAAATGGATCTTATTGCCCTAACTTGTATGGCTCAGTTGGTTGGAGCATCATCCCATAACCAAAAGGTTTTGGATTCAATTTCCAGTCAGGGCACATACCTAGGTGTGGGTTTTATCCCAAGTTGGGGTGCATATGATCCCCAGTCCAGGTGCATACAGGAGAAAAAATTGATGTCTCTCTCTCCCTTCCATTCTCTCTAAAAGCAATGAGAAAATGTCCTTGGGTGAGAAAGAATTCTGCCATTAATTAGCTGTGTGACCTCATAATACATCTGTAAAATGAAAGGGTTAGATTAAATGTTTGCTTCAGTTCATTCTAGTTCTAAAACTCTGCAATTCTCTTCTTTTATAGTCTCATAATCAAGTTACTTAAGCTAATGCATGTCTCATGCTGAAATATAATCTAGCTTCCCTTGTTCTGATCACCTCTTTATGGGAAATGCAATACATTAGCCATACTAACAATAAAAATATTTTTTAAAAAACAGACAAATATAGAATCATTTGTCATAATAAATACCCCTGTTATTTATTAATTATTTAGTAAGCATTCATTAAATGCTTAAAGGTATCCATCAAACACCTGTCACTTTGGTGCACACTGGGAATGCAAAGACAAAATATGACCCCTACCCTCAAGAGACTTACATTCTAGTCAGCACAGACCAGAGTGTGGTACCCGAGACACAGTTCTCTGATCTTATCAATCCTCCCACGTAGACTTGAAGGAGACCTAAAAAATCCTTTCTTTTTCTCTGCTGAATCATAGCTTTGTTACTGTCTTTCTTGTTTATGTCCTTGCCATCAATATAAAAGTGTTTGACTGCTTCTCAGATATACTGGGTGGCACTGGGATAAGATTTTACTGGGTATTCCTGAAATGCTTTTACCATAAACCAATGTTATAATCTTTATTTATTAAAAAAAGAACCTTGATGTATTCTAGATACTGTGACAGAGGTGCAGCAAGGACATTATGGGGGACACAGAGACAAGACTTGTCAGTTCTATGTGGAAGAGAAAGAGTAGTGAGCCCATATCATTGAAGAGGTCATCCTTGAATTAAGATTTTAAAAGAAGTAATTTGTTCTCAGGCAGACAGGATGGGAAGTGAATTCTGATAGAAATGGGCATGACAAGGCAAAGATTTCCCTGGGTATTCTGAGAACTGTGAGTGGAGTGGACAGAGACAAAGACAGGGTTGTGCAGTGGGACTTCATGGAAATGAGGCTGGAGACGCAGGCAACCAGATGGTCCAGCAGCTTTTATGCCCAGGAGTTTGGACTTCATTCTGAAGCAACTGGATACCAATATAGAAGAGAAGAGAAGTGTTGCGTTCAAATTTATGCCTTAAGAAAATTTCTCTAGCATCAGTAGACAGAGTGATTAGACAGGGCAAGAATAGAGGAAAGGAGAGAATAGTTAGAGGCCACTTACAGTAAAGTAGGCAATAGTTCTGAGGTTCTGAATTTCTGAATCCAATAGTAGGAGAGTAGACATCAATACAAGACACATCAAAGCAATAGAACCTACAGGACTGATGGAATGTGAAAAGGGTGAAGGGGACAAATTTAGGATGAACTCCAAATTTTCAGCTTAGAGGGCTAAATGGTTCATAGTGCCATTTATAGATTCAATGGACTATTGAAGGTGGAGCAGGTGTGAAGGGAAAGACACTGCATTTACTATTGGACATGAGCCCTGTGGAACAATCAGTGTAGGTGCAGATGGACACTTGGGCTAGGCCTCAGGGAAAGGATGGGCTGATTTAGAAGCAGATTTAGAAGGAGCCCTGGGGATAAATAAGCTCACCCCAGGGGAGTATATTATTGAGAGGAGAAAAGGGGTGAGGACAGAGGAAGCAGGTGTAGCAGATAAGGGAAAATCAAGTATTACCTTTGTCTTAGCAAGTAAGCTTATCCAGCTAGATAATGCTGGGTCTGCAATGGTCATTTGATAACTCTTTGTTTCACAATGAATAAGTCGATGGACAAGTGAGTGAGTGATAGAGCGAGAAGAGGCACGTGGGGTTGAGGTGTACAAACAGTAGAGGTCAGAATTAGAAAGACAACACTACAAATTCTCATGCAGACAGAAAGTAGAGCCATGAGAGTGAACGAGACCCCGGGGGAACAAGCATAAAGTGAGAAAATAAGGACTTAGGAGTGAACCCTGATCTCATTAAAGAGGTAGCCGTGGCAGGTTCTCCACGCTCCTCTGTTAAACATTAGTCATCATTAGTCAGAGCAGCCTGTCAGCAGAAGCAGCGGCTGGAGTTACAATCTGACCTTCATCCGTAAGGAAGGAAGATAATGTTCCAGTTCCCCTTCATGTGGGAGGTGGCTGAGGACAGAGGAGACAAGAAATGTCAACTGTGATGAAGCACAGATTCAGTAGGAGCCGAGTGCCAGCTGTGGAGAGGCGCCCGTTGGGCTGTAATCCACTGGCTCTTACCATAAATCATGGTTCTTGACTGGTTAATTCCATTAGGGAAATATCTCTACACGGTCTATCCAGTCCCCACGAAAGCTGTGTGTGGAGTCCAAGGTGAGCTGAGCCCACAGCACTAACGAGGCTTCAGAATGCAAACCAGAACCACAGATTTCCTTGGTGACACAAACATGCTTTGTCATGTGCCCGAGGTGGCAGGTGGCTCATTCTTTTGCAAACCCTATTTAGTCAGTGAGGTTGCTAGAAACCTGAAAGTCTTCGTGTTTTTTTGTAAGCTTCTTTTTTTATAACTGACTTAAGATAATACGTAATTACTCAAAACTAAGTTGACAACTTAATGGCATCAATTTGACTGAAAAATATTTACTGTGGGGTCACTAAGAGTTAATTGTCAACAATAAAGCTAGTTCTGCCAGTGCAAAATGTGGCCCCTGCCTTCACTAATTTTCTTAAGATTAAAACCAAAACAAAACATGTTTTGTTTTGCTTTGATTTTTAGCTTAGAGGTCAACTAGTGGGAGGGGAGTTTAAGAGCTAATTTACCAGCTTCACTGAAAGATTTACATCATTTTTAATGCTCATGCACAACTGGTGGTTAAGTAATAAGCTCCATGATGATTAGGTGAGACACACTCTGTGTCTACATCTGTAAAATGAGGAATTGGATGGCCAGTGAGGCCTCTCTGGCTGCAACATGCTATCAGCTTACACGTGTATCAGGGCCCAAGTGTGGCATTTTGCTGATAGCCCAGGAGACTTCCCTTTATTCTACCATCTATAAAATAGGATGATACAGTGACATTTGGGGAAGCTTTAGCATCATGGAGGACTTTGTTCTCTGCCCAGCACATCTGGGCCCTTCAATCCCAGATGTGTGTCTGTCCTGCCTTTCCAGTTATCCAGTTGTGCTTGTGTAGGACCTCACAGGGTCTTCTAAATAAGAGTTAACTTTCTTCCTGAGCAGGACGTCATCTCGGAATGATGCCCCTTCTGCTGGTGTCTCTAGGGAGCAAATAAATACATAGTAGGCCATGATGCACCTAGTAACCCATCCTCCACATAGAAAGAAAAATGTCAGGGTTTCAGCCCCCAGTGTCCCAGGCCGGGTGGTCACTACTGCTGGCTATTTCTGTTCCACTGAATGTAAAAACAACCAGCAAATCCAAACAGATACTGCAAGTCTGTAATGCTGATCTGAAAGATCTTAAAACAAGATCATAGCAATTAACTAGCCTGCTAATTGCATAATAACCTGTCACCCGGCTATGACACACTATCTGTGAGAAATGAACTCTAGACTTGGAGTTCACTTGGAACTCTAGACTAGTCAAAGAGGATGTGGGCAGATGTCTAGTTCTGCCACTTTCGTCTTGTACACCTATGCACAGGACACCATCAGAACCTCAGTTTCTTCTGTAAAATCTGTGGAATCACTCCTTCCCTGCCTTCTCAGAGACTTCATAAAGAGTATATGACAATATACCCCAAACTGCCATTTAAATGATAAACTGCTAAATAAATGTAAGATTTTCCCCAGAGTTAAATTAAAATTCTTAGTATGGGTAAACAGGTATTTTGACATTTTTTTTATTCAACAAATAGTTAGTGAGCACTTGCTCTATGCTGGGTACTCGTCCTAGGAGTTGGAGAATCAATAATGAGCAAAAGTACAGATACAACCCCTGTTATCAGGAAACTTTTAGACTTAGGGGAGGGAAAAGGTCATCAAAAGAAGTCACTTCTTTACCAGAGTGACCTCAGCCATACAAATAGAAGCAAAGAGAAGTGTGAGGAGAGGTTCGTGGAGCAACGAAAGCCTCTCCTCATGGGATTTGGTTTTGAGAGGTCTGAGATGCCTTCCCTGAAGTGACCCTGGAACCAAGATTGAAACACTAAACAGGAGTTAACCAGGTGATGAGGGCAGGGAAGCAGGGTCTAAGACCTCAAGGTGTGAGGAAGCCTGGAACGTGGAACAACTGAAATAAGGTCCCTGATCCTGGTATAGGTAATGCAAAGTGGGCATGAGTCCAGAGCAAGGTGAGGCTGGAAAGGTGGCGGGGGAGGGGGACAAGATGAAGGATCCATAAAGGGTTTTTGTGAGCATCGGAAAGCCAATTACATCTTTGTAAGTATAGGAGCAACGTGATCAGATTTTTGCCTGGAAGAGAGGACTGTGACTGCCGCGTGAAGCACACATGGAAGCAGATGTAGGTCAATTGGTTGCAGGGGTTCAGGCAGGACCTGATGGCAGTTTGAACTCAGATGCATTACCGGAGATAAGAATTGAGGAATATTTAGGAAGTATTAACCACAGGACTTGAAGTCATTTTGAGTTGCAAGTTATTGAGGTATATTTAATATTGTGCTTCAGTTCAAATATGTCCCAGGGTAAATGATAATATTTTCCTCATTATGACATTGTGACAGATAAATTACACCTTTTTCCTTACTTGATTTAATGATTTTATTTTTTTTTCTTCAAGGCTTTTTTTTCAGTTTTACTGAGGCATAACTGACAAAATTATGCACTGTGGTGACTTAATATACATATACATTGTGAAAGGAGTCTTTCCATCTAGTTAATTAACACATCTGTAGTCATTAACACTATATTGTGTGACTGTAGTTTTCTAAAAGAATAAAACTTAAATATTCTCACTCTCCTTCTCCTCCCCAAGACAAACCGAATTATTCTTTTTTTTTTTCAAACTGACTTATTCTTGTC
The DNA here is from genome assembly GCF_004126475.2 of Phyllostomus discolor. Taxonomy (NCBI): domain Eukaryota; kingdom Metazoa; phylum Chordata; class Mammalia; order Chiroptera; family Phyllostomidae; genus Phyllostomus; species Phyllostomus discolor. The sequence continues at coordinate 43,669,556 of NC_040912.2, forward strand.
TCAACTTTGATGCTGGGATCAGTCAGTGACACTATTGCATGTTGTTTGCCTTTAATTTTTTTTAATATTTTCCAGTTAATGCTATGACTATTTCATTTTTTACATGTCAGTAAGAAAAAAACTAGCATGTTTCTTTGAAACACAGCAGAATGACAAAGCTAACGCCTATTATAACTTCTGGGCCTGTGAAGTTTATCCCAGGCTTATTCATAACATTAATAATTGGAAAATCTTCCATTAACTAAAGCTACTCCCCTTGCTGTTCATTTTAGAGGGTCAAATTTGTAGAATATAATTCACTAAAGATGTCATATGACTAAAAAATAGTCTCCACTTTAAGGTAGGGTGGCACATACCTGAGTTACATGCCACCCTTCTATACTCCCATTTCCATGTCTAATAGGCTCACTAACAAAGACACGATTGTCTACTGAGCTTTTGAAGATTGTCCTCAACACATACTCCAAACCATTGACCAGAGCTCACATGAGAGTTGAAACTCATTTGTCATCCCTTTTTTAAAATCTTGTTTTTTTGTTACAGTTGTCCCAGTCTTTCCCCCTTTGCCCTCCTCTATCTTGCCCACCACCTGCTCCCACAATCCATAACTGCACCATTGTACATGTCCATGTCATTCATACATGTTTTTCGACTAATATCTTCCTTTTCTTTCCAGCATTCCTCCCCTCCCTCCTTTCCTCTCACAGCTGTCAGTCTGTTTCCTGTTACCATGTCTCTGGTTCTGTTTTGCTCATTAGTTTATTTTATTAGTTAGATTCCTCTTATAAGTGTGATCATGTGGTATTTGTCTTTCACCTACTGGCTTATTTCACTAGCATAATAGTCTCCAGTTCCATCTATGCTGCTGCAAAAGATAGGAATTCCTTCTTTCCTTCTGCTGCATAGTATTCCATTGTGTAATGTACCAGTTTTTTTGATCCATTCGTCTGCTGATGGGCACCTAGGCTGCTTCCAACACTTGGCTATTGTAACTAGCACTGCTATGAACATAGGGGAGCATAAGTTCTTTTGAGTTGGTGTGTCAGGATTCTTAGAGTATACTCCTAGCACTGGGATCACTGGGTCAAAAGGCAGTTCTATTTTGAATATTTTGAGGAAATCCCATACTGTTTTCCACAGTGGCTGCACCATCTGCATTCCCACCCAACAGTGCAATAAGGTTCCCTTTTCTCCACATCCTCATCAGCACTTGTTGTTTGTTGATTTATTAATGATACCATTTCTGACAGTTGTGAGGTGATATCTCATTGTGGCTTTAATTTGCATCTCTTTGATGGCTAGTGATGTTGAGCATCCTTTCATTTGTCTATGGGACATCTGTATGCCCTCTTTGGAGAAGTGTCTCTTCAGGTGCTTTGCCCATTTTTAATTCAATTGTTTGTCTTCCTGGTGTTGAGTCATGTGTATTCTTTATATATTTTGGAGATTAAACTCTTGTCTGATGTTATCATTGGTAAATATTTTCTCCCAGTCAGTTCCCTTTTCATTTTTATGATGGTTTCTTTACCTGTGCAGAATCTTTTGAATTTGATATAGTCCCATTTGTTTACTTTTTTCTTTTATTCCCTTTGCCCTAGAAGATATATGGGGGGGGGGGGGGAAATATTGCTACATAGGATATCTAAAATTTTATTGCCTATGTTTTCCTCTAGGACTTTTATGGTGTCACAAGTTATATTTAACTTTTTTATCCATCTTGAATTTATTCTGGTGTATGATATAAGTTAGTGGTCTAGTTTCTTTTTCTTTTTGTCTGTACCAGTCCAATTCTCCCAACACCATTTATTGAAGAGGCTATTTTCACAAAATTGTATGTTTGTGCCCCCTTTGTCACATATTAATTGACCTTAGAGACATGGGTTTATTTCTGGGTTCTCTGTTCTGTTCCATTTATCTATGTGTCTGTTTTTATTCCAGTATCAAATGGTTTTGATTACAGTGGCCTTGTAGTATGGTTTGATACCAGGTTTTGTGATCCCTCCAACTTTGTTCTTCTTCCTCAAGTTTGCCATGGCTACTTGGAGTCCTTTTTGGTTCCATATAAATTTTTCATGTATTTGTTCTAGATCTGTAAAATAAGCCCTTTGTATTTTAATAGGAATTACATTGAATCTATAGGTTGCTTTGGGTAGTATGGACATTTTAATGATGTTAATTCTTCCAGTCCATGAACAGGGTATATGCTTCCATTTATTTGTATCTTCATCAACTTCTTTCTTCAGTGTTCTATAGTTTTCCAAGTACAGGTCCTTTACCTACTTGGTTAAACTTATTCCTGGGTTATTTATTTATTTATTGCTATAGTAAGTGGAATTTTTTTCTTAGTTTCTCTTTCTGATTGTTCATTGTTGGTGTAAAAAAATGCCATTTATTTCTGAATATTGACTTTGTATCCTGCTACTTTATCAAATTCACTTATTAGGTCAAGTAGTTCTTGGGTGGCGCCTGCAGGGTTTTCTATGTACACTATCAAGTTGTCTGTAAATAATGACAGTTTTATTTCCTTCTTTCCAAGTTGGGTGCCTTTTATTTCTTCTCCTTCTGATCACTATGGCCAAGATCTCCAATATTATGTTGAATAAGAGTGGTGAAAACCGACACCCTTGTCAGATTTCTGATCTTAAGGGAAATGCTTTTAGTGTTTGCCCATTGAATATGATGTTGATAGTAAGTTTTTCCCTTTATCATGTTCAGTTATACTCCCTCTATTCCTACATTGCTGAGTGTTTTTATCATAATTGGGTGCTGGATTTTAACAAATGCTTTTTCTGCATCTATTGATGTTATCATGTGATTTTTATCTTTCATTTTCTTTAAGCGATGTATAACATTTATTGATTTGCAAATATTGTACCATCCTTGCATCCCTGGAATAAATCCCACTTGATCATGGTGTATGATCTTTTTAGTGTATTGTTGGATTTGGTTTGCCAGTATTTTATTGAGAATTTTAGCTGCTATATTCATCAAAGATATTGGCCTCTAATTTTCTTTCTTTGTTGTGTTTTCACCTGGTTTATGAATTAGAATAATATTGGCCTCATAATAAGGGTTTGGGAGTCTACCCTTGTCTTGAATTTTTTTTTGGACCAGTTTGAGGAGAGGTGTTAGTTCTTCTTTGAACATTCAGTAAAATTTGCCTGTGAAGCCATCTGGACCAGGGTTTTTGTATATAAGGAGTTTTTTAATTACTGCTTCAATTTTGCTAATTGTTACTGGTCTATTGAAGTTTTCTGATTCTTCTTGATTTAGTTTTGGAGGATTGTATGTTTCTAGAAATTTATCCACTTCACCCAGGTTCTCCCATTTCTTGGCATATAGTTAACATAGTAGTTTTTTACAGTTCTTTATATTCAGTTGTTACTTCTCCTCTTTCATTTCTGATTTATTTATTTGGGTTCTCTCTCTTATTTTTTTCTTGATGATAATCTGGTTAACAGTTTGTCAATTTTGTTTATCTTTCCAAAGAACTAGCTCCTGGTTTCATTGATCCTTTGAATTGTTTTTGTTTTTTTTTTTTCAGTGTCTGTGTCATTTAATTCAGCTCTGATCGTGATGACTTCCTTTATTCTGCTTCCTTTGGGCTTCTTGTTGTTGCTGTTGTTCCTCTATTTCTTTCAGATGTAAGGTTAGATTGTTCATTTGAGATTTTTCTACTTCTTTAGGTATGCCTGAATTGCTATGAACATCCATCTCAGTACTGCCTTCACTGTTCTCATAGGTTTTGGGTTGTTGTGTGTTCATTTTCATTTGTTTACAAATACTTTTTCCCCTTGATCTCATCATTAACTCACTCATTACTTAATAACATGTTATTCAGCCTCCATGTACTTGAATGTTTTTGAGGGTTTTTTCTTGAGGTTGGTCTCTAGTTTCCAGCCATTGTGATCTGAGAAGATGCTTGATATCATTTCAATTTTCTTGAATTTGTTAAGGCTTGTTTGTGTCATACCATGTGGTCTATCTTTGAGAATGATAAATGTGCATTTAAGGAGAATGTTTATTTTGCTTCTTTGGTGTGAAATTTTTTGTAAATATTAAGTCCATTTGATCTAGAGTATCATTCAATTCTACAATATTTTTACTGATTTTTTGTTTAGAAGATCTATCCATTGTAGACAGTGGGATGTTAAAATCCCCTACAATGACTGTATTGCTGTCTGTCTCCTTCTTAAAATCTTCCAATATTTGCTTTATATTCAGGTCTACCTGTATTGGGTGCATATGTTTATCAGGGTTATATCCTCTTGTTGGACTACTCCCTAAGTGACCTTGTCTCTTATTAAGGCCTTTGTTTTGAAGTCTATACTGTCTGATATAAGTATTGCTACCACTTTTTTTCATGTCCATTTGCATAGAATATGTTTTCCATCCCTTTACTTTCAGCTTATGCATATCTTTTGTTCTGAGCTGGGTCTCATGTAGACAGCATATATGCAGGTAGTATTTTCTTATCCATTCAGCTCCCCCATTTCTTTTGATTGGAGCATTTAACCCATTTACATTTAAGGTTATTATTGATAGGTACTCATTTACTGCCACTTTTTCTCTATGTATATGTGTTCCTATCTCTTTCTCTCTGCGTTTCTTCTTCTTCTTAAAGCAGTCCCTGCATCTCTTGCAGTGCTGGCTGATGGAGATGTATTCTTTTGTCTAGGAAGCTCTTTATTTCACCTTCCATTTTTAAAGAGAGCCTTGTTGGATAGAGTAGTCTTGGTGACAGGTTCTTGCTTTTCATTACTTGAAATATTTCATGCCAATCCCTTTTGCTTGTAGTGTTTCTGTTGAAAAATCAGCTGATAGCCTTATTGGAACTCCTTCGTATGTTACTAGTTGTTTCTCTCTTACTGCCTTTAAGATTCTGTCTTTGTCTTTGAATTTTGCAATTTTGATTGTAATGTGTCTTGGAGTGAGCTTCTTTGTGTTCAGAGGTATTCCCTGTGCTTCCTGGACTTGCATGACATTTTCCCTCACCAAGTTAGAGAAGTTTTCTGTCATTATTTTTTCAAACAGGTTTTCTATCCCTTGCTCCTTTTCTTCTCTTTCTGGTATCCCTACAATGTCAATATTGTCACATTTCATGTTGTTCCAAAGCTCCCTTAAACAATCCTCATTCTTTTTGAGTCTTTTTTCATTTTGTTCTTCTAACTGAGTATTTTTTCTACCAGTCATCCAGCTCACTGATTTGATACTCTGCTTTGTCTAGCCTGATTTTAATTCCTTCTAGTGTGTTCTTCATTTCAGATATTTCTTCATTTCCATCTGGTTCTTATTCAAGATTTCTATGTCTTTTTTATTGTTGATGTAAGTTCCACTAAGTTCCTTGTAGTTCTCACTAAGTTCCTTGAGCATCCTTATAACCATTACTTTGAACTCTATGTCTAATAAATTGCTTGCCTCAATTTCACTTAGTACTTTTCTGGAGATTCCTCCTTGTCTTTTATTTGAGGTCTGTTTCTTTGTCTCTCCATCTAGTCGTCTCTTTGTGTTGGTTTCTATGCATTAGTTTAATTTGCCTTGACTCTCTGTCTTGTGGAGTGGCTTTGTGTGTTAGGAGTACTGTGGGCCCCAGTGGTACAACTCCTTAATCTTCTTATCTGTATGCTCCAGGAATATTCTCTGTGTGGGTTATGTGGACTTTCCTGTTGCATTTGGGTCCTGATTATTATTGGCCCTTTCTTTGGTTGGAACTCCCCTCCATCTGGCTGGCTTAGAGGCTCAACTTTAACCACATGTTGTATGCTGTTGTATAAGGTGATGGCAGAACAAAGCAAAATAACACAAAAATAATACCAAAACAAGCATCCCCTCCCTGATCATGACAGCAATATTGACAACAAAAGAGCACAGAATATTAAAAACAGAAAGAGAAATAGAATAATAGAGAAAGAGGAAAAGGAAGAAGAATATAAGAGGACCAAAAAATAAAAATAAAAGTGATTATGAGAGGAGAAAAGGGAAGAGAACTACTACTCATAATGAATTGAAGGAGGAAAGTGGGGAAAAGGAACACAGAAAAATTAACAAAAATAATAAGATGAGAGAAGGGAAAGGTAGGGCAGTCAAAGGTAAGATTAGAATAGGAACTATGAAAAAAATTAGAGTATGAAAACAAAAGAAAATAAATAAGAAGTCTATGAAAAATAAAAATAGCTGAGATAATGAGAAAAGAGCCAAGTGGATTTGTCTCAGCACAGTTTAGATCTTGCCTTCTGGTTTCTCCCTTTGGACACCATTCTGCTGTCTGGGTCTGGTGTAAGCCAATGACAGGTGCTCTCCACATCTGGCCCTCAGCCACCTTTTCAAAGCTACTGGCAATCCACAGTTTGTGGCTGATTCCTCCAGGCCTGGCTGCTCCTGGATTGGACCAAGTTGCTCTGCAAAGCTGGCTTTTATCAGCATTGGGTCCAGAGGTGTCAGCCAATGTCCCAAGTCACCACAGGATGTACCTCTGTCTGTCTCTGCCTGCTGGCCTGCTGTCAATCTTAGACTAGTCGTAGACCTGACTATTTCTGAGAGGGCTTCTGGTGGAAACAGGGGCCATGATACCTAGATCTCCCATGACAGGTGCTTTTTAGACTTTGAGGATGGTGGGAGGGTTTGTTTCCCCTCCCTGGAGCCACTAGTTTGAGTCTGCCCAGGATTATTATTTCCCTGTACTAGGCAGGCAGGTACACAAGTAGGCTTCCAAAGTTCAGATTTTGGGTCTTCTGAATGCCAGGAGGGTGTCTCTGTGGCTCTCCCATGAGGGTGAAGTACCAGTCTGTTTCCCAGGATAGTGTATGGATTGACTGCACCTACCACCAGTCTCTGATGACCTCTGAGTCTGTTTATGTTGCTTTCTCCTCAGCAAGGGTTAAGATCCGGGATGGTCCGGGATGGGAGAAAAGAAAATAAAAACAAAAAAACAAAAACAGAACACTAAGACAGAGTAATCTGAAAAAATAAGCAAAAAAAAAAAGTTGCTGAATGGAGCAAACAGGATTTCAGAGGTTGTGAGGGGGTTTTCAGAGGGTGGGGGGAGTGGTATCCCACAGGGTAAGGTAATTGATTTTCCCCTGGGAGGAGCTAGCTCTTCTCAAGAAAGATGGCTGCTGTGTAGCCCAGGTATATCCTGGCCCTGAAAACCCTACAGCTGCTCCTCCAAACTCCCCTATGCCTCCCACTCCAGACTCTCTTCACATGACTCCTGTTAGCACCACCCTCCCTTCACTGGGGCTCAAGGTGAGTAACCACAAACATACAACCTGCTTGCCCCTTAAAAGGAAAAAAAATGATGGGTTTATCTCCAGCAGTTTTTGTCTCTCCCTAGACCAGAGAGCCCCCATGCTACAGACTCCTTGATCTCTCGATCTGGGTGTTCTAGGAATGCCTTTTGTGTGGGTTATATGGACTCTCCTGTTTTATTTGGGACCAAGCTTTTCATTGGCCCATTCATCAGTGGGAACGTTCCCCCATCTGGCTGACTAAGGAGCTCAACCCCTACCAGCCTGCCTCTGCCTTCAAAGGACTTCTAGGTGAGGGTTGGCTCCCCAGTCAGGGCATGTACAGGAGGCGGCTTACAGACTTTTCTCCCTCACACCAACACCTCTCCTCCTCCCTCCCAAATCAATAGAATATTTCCTGTGTGCATCATCTTCTTTTAAGGCTCATATTATCCTGATGGAATAGTGGAGGGCAGGGAGGACTCCAGCAGCAAAACTAGAACATAGAACAGTGGCGGGGCTCTTGAGCCACACCCTCCAGGGAGTCTCAGCCTCAGACTCCCACTGGTGCTCCCACCACAGACTCTGCCGCCAGTGCCACCACAGTTGCCTCTCTCCACTCGGGCACTGCCAGGTCCTCAGCCGATCCGCAGCCTCCTCAGCCACTGCCCCATTCGTGCTTCCAGCAGCACCCGAGTCAGGGAGGATACAGCTCATGCCACTTCAAGTACCACAGTCCCCCAGACCCTGGCTTCCGGAGGCAGAGGGGTACAGAGCCCTGCCTGGAGGGCAAGGAGATCACAGAAATGCAGCAGCTCTGGCAGCTTCTTCCCAAGGAGGATACTGCAAATTCAAGAAAGTGCCTCACGCTCCAAATCTGCACAGCCAGAAACACCAGGCTGGGTGGTGGCTGCGGTGGCTGGGGCAGCAGCTCCACCAGGAGAGCCTGGGCTGCCCGCCCCCAAGTGCTCTCAAGGCAGACAGGCACTTGCACATTCCTGCACACACACACCCGCACACTCATCCATGCACATGCCCACTCACACACACTCTCACTCACACTTAGCTGGATTTTCAAGTTGATTGCTCTGTGGTTTAGCTGCAAGATCAGTCCAGGGCTGGAAGCAAGTGGATGGAGTTTCCAGCTACTCTGCAGCCATCTTGGGATCCTCGTCACCCAATTTTAACACTATGTAAATCCTTTGTCTCTGCCCACTCCCCACCCCCGTGCCCCCACAACCCCCGACTACTTTAAATGCATATTGATTTAGGTTTTCCTCCCACCACCTGGTTCGCCTGTTTTTGTTAACAAGATCTGCCACTTTGAATCTTCTGAGCCACCCCCACCTAAGATCACAGGCAGCTGTGAACATTCCCAGCAAACTGAGGAGTCCCGCCTCAAACATCGGGTCTCTTATTCTCTGCCTGAGAACTTCCTCTGGCACTACAGGTGCTTCCTCAGCCTTAAGCAGGGACAACCCAGAAAGGTGGGGGCGTTAACACACTGGGAGAGCAACACTCAGTGGGAACAATCCTTATCCTTCAGAAGAAAGGGCAGTCAGAGGACAAATGCCCCTGCCTTGCCATTCACAGGAAGGCTCTGATGTCTTACCCCATGGTTTTTCAGAAGATCCAAGGGGGACTGAGTCCAGGGTGCTCATAGCAATTACTTGCCTTTTAGAGTATTTTGCTTCCCAGATCCACTCTCCTCATTCTTCATTTGTGCTTCCTAAGGTCACCCAAGTCCTCATCTCAGGGTCTACTTATGGGAGAACCCAAAACTAAAAAGACGTCTTTCAGTATGTAAAGCACTGATTTACAAACCTCAGTCAGTGAAGTTTCTTCTGAAGACCCACTGACTGAGATGTGAGCTCTGACTCTTCATTCCAAAACGGACCCAACAAAACTATTTTTCCTTCCTCCCTAGGAAGCCCCATAGGTGAACCTGGGAATAAGAAAGGGGGAAAAAGGGAGTAGGAAACAAATTCAATTACACCAAGTTTCCCACCACAAAGCAAACCAATTTATTTTTATCTCTGTCTTGTGATTTTGATTATTGAAAAATACATTTGAAAGGCAACCCTATAACGATATTTGCACTTTCTCTCCCCTAAGTGATGCTAACCAAGGATGCCAGAACCTTAAATAAAGATTTATTACTTCAAGCCTTAGCTGGATAAGTTGGTCAATACAGGAAATAAATAAGTACCAGTGCTACCTATATTCCAAACCTTAGTTTATAAATAATGTATATATAATATGTATAACATATAGACAAATAGAGATAAAATTATTCTCTACATTACCATATTGTGCTACTAAGAAGTTTTATTTAAAATGACATCAGGCAAAGAATCTCCTATGTGCTTTCTGGCAACATCCCAGTGAAGAGCCAGGAAGACATAGAAAGGAAAATGTCAGGAATTCACAGATTCTAGCAACAATGAGACTGCTTAGTTGGTTTTTATAGGGCAGTGAGAGCTGTGTTTAACCTTCTCCCTACTGAAGGAGCAGTTCTTATTCACAACTACTTTGCTTCAACCAATTCTGAATTCTCAAATGCCAGACCACAGCGTAGCAGAAAGTAGAGAGGAGAGGGTGATGACAAATTGTCTCCTGGGGCACATGGCACAATTCCATGTAGCACTGTGGATGGGGGCAGAGCTATAAGAAAGAAGGCTTTGGGTAGTACATAGAAGCCTTCATAAATTTCAAGCAAACAAAATTAGGAAGTTGTGTTAAGTGAAGTTTCCCTCCTTGTCCAGCAAGGCTGTATGCCACCATTGCCAGTGGAAGTCTTGCTACAAGCTGCGCACATGTGTTCACTGCCGTGTGAAATCCAAAATGGGTCTTATTTCACAGAGTCACTTAAATGGGTGGTTATGGAGGCCGGGTGTCTGAATCTGGATAAATCTTCCATTTTTAAATGAATGGGGGAAAAATTAAAGGCCAGCATAGAGCATATAACAGAATAGTTAAGCATGTAAGAAACGAATAATCACAATTAGCCTTGAAGATTAGGTAGAAGAGCATGACTGTGAAACACTTAAAAAACAGAAATGGGCAGAGCAACCTGAAAAGCAAACACCAAGCAAAGTGATGTTTGATGAAGTAAAAAGGCCGTAACAAATAAATCTCAGGGGTTTGGAATTACCTCAGAAATTTAAAACGTTCATTAGAATCAGTAAAAGGTAAAACTAATAGTGCAAGAAATTGATGATGTCGAGGTCAACTTGAGGAGTTCTGCAGTTACAGAGCAGCAGGTTCAAGCTTTGTTCCATGTCAGCAGCAGTGGCATGCACCACACTCTGCTCCCAGTAACACTGCTGTTTACATAGCATCCCCAATATGAGGATGAGCTGGGGGGTGAGGGCACTGTCAGAGTTAGGAGAGGAAGGGGAAAGAAATGATGTGTGAAACCAAGAGCTCCAGTCAAAACCCTTAGACAGACAGGGAGAGGCATGGCCCACATTTGATAAACACTGATAGTTGAAGAAATTAAAGACAAAAACTGAAAAATGGAGTCAATATCAAATCTACACATAATAGAATAGCCTTTGAGCAGTACCTCTCATGTGCACAAGTGAATCTCCTGGAAATCTTGTTAAATTGCTGGTCTGATTCAATAGGTCTGGGCTCTGGGATTCGGGATTTCTATCGAGTCCCCAGGTAAAGCTGATGCTGCAGGTAGGTGCTCAGACTGCATCTGAAGTAGAAAGACTTCAGAGAAAACCTAAAGCAAATGTTCTCACTATATTCCAGGAAGAATTAGTTAAAAGAAATTCACACCAAGCATGTTCTAGCAATTTGTAAAGCATTTAAAAGGTTAAAGAAGATTTTATACAATTATTCAGGGAAGAAAATGAAAGGTTACTTACAAATGAACAAAAATTGAGTGGATCCAGCCTTGTCCTTTGCATCATTACTAGATGCCAGAGGACAATGGAAAATTCCCATGAGGTTTGAAAGAAATTCTGATCTAAGAATTCATTAATGAAGCTAGAATTCATATGCAAGTTCTTCGAAAAAATACCATGTATTTAGGTTTTCTATCGTTGCCATAATGAATTACTACAAACTTATTGTAAAACAACACTGATTTATTATCACACACTGCTATAACTCAGAAACCCAGTCTGGGTCTCACTGGGCTGGATCACCATGTCAGCAGAGCAGCATTCTTTTCCAGAGTTTCTAGGGGAGAATCCGTTTGCCTTTTCCAGTTTCTGGATGCCTCCCATGTTTCCAAGGCTTTTGACCCATTTCCTCTAACTTCAAAGCCAGGAATGGCAAAGTGATTCCTTTTTACATTGTCCTCTCTATCTGTGGCCAGAAAAGCTTCTCCATTTTTAAGGATGTATGTAATTGTGCTTCTCCATCTAGATAATCCAAGTCATTCTCCCAATCTCATCATCTCCCAGTCCTTAATTTTAATTAGTCCACAAGATCCCTTTTGTCATGTAAAGTAACACATGCGCAGG